>NW_019384586.1:902370-1084490 GCF_000671375.1 Centruroides sculpturatus | reverse complement strand
ATTATAAATATTTATAATAAAAAGAATATATATAAATAAAATGGTTCGAAGTGCTAGATAGTAAGCAAAGTTTTCTTCTGTATTACACAGCATATATTCAATAAATTTACACTTTTGGCCTAGAAGGAAATACATTTCACCCAAGTTTTGCAAAAAGAAACTTTGATCCTACAGTTGGCCAAACACGATCGTCGGTGACCGAATTAAATACCAAAGAATAATGGCACATCACAGGCACATAAAAGATTATGGAATAATAGGTTTAAACGGCAGAAACACCACTTTTCTTTTGAGAAAGGAGAAAACACTATCAAATAGTTACGATTAAAATTAAAATTTAGGAAAAAATCTCGTTTACCACTAACTGTCTCTAGTACATTAATCATTTTAATTTCAAAAGAATTTTTATCAAGGCTTTCACACATGTGGGACTTCTTTATCAAATGTTCCATTTACATTTTAAGTATTGCCATCGTCTATGTCATACCGCACTAAATTCCACTACAGTTTCGGCAGAATTTCTTGCAATTCGACACGGATAATGGCAACACTCAAAATTCACACAGAACGTTCAATAAAGAAATCCTCTGCATGCAAAAGCCGACATGTACAGTATTTGAACTGTGGAAGACAAATGCCTCCCATCAAAACCATTTGAACGCCCTCGAGTTCGAGCTCTAATGAAACATCGACTCCGTCATTTATCAAAAGTTAACATTTTTTAATAAGCTTTGTAAATTTTGCAGAAACTTTCACATAATATATACCCTTAAACATCCATTTATAAATAGCAATAAAATCAATAACTTAATATTTTCCACACACTTAGATAGAATGATATTTTTAACCAAAATTCGCAAGACAAAATAACAGAAATAAAACCGTATTTACAAGACCGCCATCAGCGGGATGGCACCATACATAAAACTTAAATTTCTGTACTCGATTCCAACCGTAAACATTATAAAGAAAAGACTCTTATGTATGTGTAGATATAAATAAGTATGTAATATGTATTGCAGACATCTCTATACACTACCTTTTGAACAGTTTAAAAATTTTCTTTTAACATAAAATAAATTAAATAAACATTTTTATATTTTTATTTGGTGCAGATAGAATTGATAAGGGAAATTTGACTTTGGGATGATCGCATATTTTAATTTGCTGTAAATTTTCGATTTAAGATGTCGAATCGTCTAACGGAGACAAAATTGATTATTCGAAATCAACTTTTGGAAATTTCTTGGAGAATGACAACCGAGATGTTCAAATTACACATAAACCGCATCGGTTACAATGAATTTGAATTCGGTTGTGTCTTTTCTATTTTAAAATGCTTGTATAAGCTAAACTGGCAACAAAATGGAGGAAATTTCGGTTGAATTTAAACAAAATTAAAAATAAAATGGCAAGAAAATTATATTTATGTATTGTGCTATAGGAACATTGATAGAAATGTCATCCTACCGTCCCGATCGTCTGCAATTATCCATCTTTATCTCAAAATACGCTAAAAGTTGAACTATAATATAACTTTTATCCAGTAATTTTCTCTTTTGGCTTCAATCCAATTGTATCATTCAAACCCGTTTGATTTCTTAAGATGGCGGATTTGTTGCGGACATGCTGCCATCTGTTGTTAGAAAAGAGAATAACCGTTATATCGCGATTATGTCTTAAGCCGTGTTTCGTTTAGTATCCAACCGTCGTCCACGTCTCTAATTTATTCGATAAATTAAACCGTAAACTATGCTTATAAAATTTTAGTATTGTTAAAGTATATTTAACAATACTAAAATTTTTTTAAAGTATACATTATAAATTTTTGTTGTATTACTTTTCGTAACGGTGGTTTTTTTTTTAATTACGAAAGAAATAAATAAGAAACTTTCTAGCGTTAAGAGCACTCTCTTATCGCAAGAAAATGGCAGGCTACGACAATTATTTGATATTTTTAAAATCCAAGTAAAATTGAATAGTTGTCGGTCGACGTCACAAATTTAAAAGATACATTTAACGAGACTTTTCACCATTATAGTTATTCGCTTTCTTTATTTGTTAAGTGGATTAATTAAGTTCTTAATATCAATTAATTTTGATCGGATGATCTTACCATTTAGTTTTAGCTATAATACTCCAGTTATTAAATAATTACAAAATGTCAACTGCGTTAAAATGTATTACGTGAATAGAACAAAAATCATTAGGCCTATTATTCTTTAAAACATTATATTTGATTTTATATTAAGAAAAATATTTGTATAAACTCTACATTTCGAAATCTCAGATATAACTAGTATCGAAAAAATCATATTATAAATCTCCGATTGCTGTCAAAGTTTTAATGTTTTTAGAATTTTTTGTTTGTTAATTTTCTTAGTTTTCTGAAGAATTTCCTAGAAATTCTATAGAATTTTACACATTATATATTTTATTTAGATATTATTATGATAAAGTAAATACAGTACTTTACAGTACAGTACATATAGGCTATTTCATCTTCCTTAGAATGAAAAATAAATTAAAATATTTTTGTTTTCTATATTTCAGATATCAGCCGATAAAAATAAAAAAGTAAATCCAAACTGCAGTAATAATTATTATATCATTATGAAAATAATTTATTTTTACATTATAGATAAGCAAAGAACTATTACAAACAAATGTTAAATTATCTAAGCTATAAATAATAAATGCCTATTAAAAAACATATGACAATAAAGTAATATTTATATTAATTTATTACAAATGTATTTATTAATTAAATCCTTAATTATTTCGAATTTATATTAAGAAAAAAATACTTTATAAACTTTATAAAAACAATTGTTTTGTGTGTGAACGCCACAAAATTTCCACGAATAATTTATTTCTGTCGATTTTAGTTTTTAATTACTTTGACAATCAGATCGTCGGAAGCCTTACTTAAATATGATTTTAAAAACTAATAATTATAATAACAATAATAACGAAAGCATTAAATATCGAGGATATTTAATACTTTAATATTTAATAAATAATCTTATTGGATTTGTCGTGAGAATGTTTTTTAAATCAAAGTTTAGGAATATTTAAATCTTATAGTTCGCTTCTTTTTATATATCTTAATGAGCATAGTTGATAATATGAATGGTTAATTAACTCATTTGAAAAATGCAACAAATAACAAAGTCGTAATCGTTTCGAAATATTTTCCAGGCAAACTCTTTCGAAGCGACACGTTTTCGATAAAAAGAATAAAAATGAAAAGTCGATTGTACTATAGCAATCAAATTTCCATCCTTATTGAACGATTTTTGTCTACAATTGCCAATAAAAATTTCAAACTACAGGAAAATACCGCGTTTTTATGTATTAAACCAAAATAGATCGAATACTCTGTCGATAATGTTACGTTTGTGTATATGTGTGTACGCCGTATTTGAATCAAATTTCTACATTTATATTTTAAAAAATTAGATTATTCTTTAATATTTTATAATTTCTTTTAGCTAAAAATAATAATAATAATAATAATGTCTTAAAGATAAAAGATTAAAATGGTTCTGCATAAAAAATAAACGAGACTTTGGTATAATATTATATTACAAAACACCATATTTATTAATTTCTTAACAAAATAACACAACGAAACTAGTAAATTAAAACATTTTGTATTTATTTACTACAATACAGTTTACAATTCTCTAAATTATACGCCACTTAAAGATAAACTGTATTCTAATTCTCGCTAAATATATTTTAGTCAATTTTTTCGAGGTTTATACTGGGGAATTTTTCGAAACATAATTAGCGCGCAAACGAATGATAATTACATTTTGATATAAATAAATCGGTAATGTTGTTTTTCTAGTCGATTTTTCAGAAACATATTTTCATCCTAACTATACTAAAAGGAATGCTGGCTTGCATTTTCCATGTGTCCTTTCCTGTTACTCGTAATACGAATTACTAGAAAGCCTCGATATATCCGAACACAACGTTTTTTGTAGTCTTAACAACTCGTCGAATACTGACCTAACTAGGCTAACTAATTGTACGAAATTAATTAGCTTAACTAGTCTACTACAAATCGCTAAAAAGTCATTATCTGTTGTTATTATGAATTCATTTTAGTAATTCTTAAACAATAAGAAACTTAATAACGTTTAAAACAAAAACAAAAATGCTTCGTTAAGTATTAATTAAAATTAAAAACACACAAAAAAAAGCTGATAATTTTGTATAATTCAAAGTTTATTTCTTAGAAATGGTGATATAAATACAGCATTTTAACAAATATATCTTTAATTATCTACTTGAAAAATACAAAAATTTTATCCAAAGAAAAAAAAAAGAAAAAAAAGTAATTTTATTTTGCGACAATTTTGAAGAGAGATTTACTAGTTTTAAAAATCTAAATATATCACTGGATTTAATTCCAAAAGATTTAAAAGTACACCATTGTACCTCATATACTACAGAATATTACTGGCGAATATAAAAAATAGAACGGAGAATAAAAGAGAAGCGTATTAAAAGCGCCATAATTTTTATAATTTATTATACGAATTAGAAATTTAAATTAATAAAATGTCTGTAGATTTTAATTTAGGGGATCTTCGTTTAATATGTATCCAGTTTTTCGATAAAACTTATCAAAATCAGTAAATTTATATTTTATTAAATTTATTTTTTATTCACAAATATAATTACAATTTTAGTAAATTTCAATTTAATAACAGACTCTAAGCCGATTTATTTACTTAAATATTTTAATATTTAAACATATTTATTATATGACATATTTTACATACTGTATTTTCAATATATCAATTACTCTAATTAATTTATATCATTTATTTCATTTTTTATATTTCTAGAAAAGTAATTTTTTCCAATTAAAAATAAATATAGAGCTATTAGGCCACCCCGATTTAATGACTAATCTTAAAAACAATTAACCGAAGACAGTTAGTTATTCGCTAGATTGAAATGAATAAATTTTTAGANATATTAAAATATAACTTGTATTCCAATAAAACTATTTTTTCTCTTCTTTTTTGTAGTCGGGATATATGTTAAATCCTGTTGAGCAACATTTTAAATTACTGTATAAATAAATTTAACAAAGAACAAAACAGACATAATTTCATCCATTACGATTCATCTATATTGTTTTAACAGATTTATTTTATATTTGCTTAATTAATAGAGAGGAAGAATTTTCAATAACTACGCATAATTATAAAAACATTAAATAGAAAATTTTCTATCAAAAACAATCTTTGTTTAAAAAAATCAACTATTTTTGAAATCTTTATCGATCTCGTCCCGACAATCGAAATCAAACCTTTCTAATTTATTCGGAAGCTAGAATCGTCGATAGATTGCAAAATTGGCTTGACACAAATCATGACCAGTCTGCATTACAGGTATCCCTTGGTTAACGCGGTTAATTAATTAAAACTTCTGCGGTGTCTATAAAGGGATTGTGGCAATTAATTTCGTGTGTTAATCAAAACTTGCTTAACGCAAAACTGCGTTAAGCAAGGAATACTTGTATACAGAGAAACCGCAAAATGAAAATATCGAAGTGATTGGTCATTTTTTTTATTTTGCGTTGGAAAAGAAAAAAGTTAATAACATTTAACAAGGAGTCGAGTCAGACGTTCAGAATCTTGGTGGTGCTCACCAAGATTCTAACGAAACTTGGTGAGCACCACCAAGTTTCGTTCACAAACACAAACAGCTCCTTGTCCAAATGATAGAAACCAATTCTCAAGATTTTTCGAAAAAAAATACCCTGGTAAAGAATCTCTAGTTGAAATACATTAAATTATAAATTTTACAATTAACATAACAATATAATTTTATAAAATATATAAATTTGACAAAATTAATAAAATCTCGTCATTTGCTGCGGAAAGAACAGTTTTAATTTTTCAATTCAAGATTTAGAAGGTATTCAGAAATTATTGATTAACATAATAAAGTCTTATTGTTGATAATTTAAGATAATTAATACTATATACAATGGGTAATCGGTTAACGAACAGTTTGGATAGCGAACAAATCGGATAACGAACACTTTCGCGAAAGATTTTTATGATGGGACAATGAACACTTCACTGAACAAACATAAAAAGAAGCGATGGAAAATAACGAATACCGATTGATTTTCCCTTGTCTTCAGGTAACAATTCGAAACCTTTCGGAGTGCGAGAGACGTCAACATCGACGCTCAACCCGATACCGATCAGATAGTATTCCTCCGAATTTTGAAACTCTCCCTTGTAATTCCAGCTTTTTGTTACCTTTCTGACAAATAATTTTTTATAGTCTTCGCGAGACTGTCCGACGAGACTGTCCGACGGGTTAAGTTTTGCGTCGGGGTTTATTTACGAAAGGTGAAAGTTTAATTGTCCTATCGGATATTCGTTAACGTTTTAATACTAAATTTCGAATTTCATCAGAGCTTAGAAACCAAGTAAGAGATAATAGCCAAGGTAGAAAGTGAGCACAAAATGTCTGATGTTGCTGGCAGTATGGCTTGAACAGGTCTACAGTAGGCACACAATCTTAGCCAACATACACCAAGAAGTCTCAAGCTAATGGAGTAATGAAAATCACATCTGAGAAATAAAGAGCATTAGAGCTCATAATGGAACCTGAAACTGATCTGACGACAGAAGTACAGTACTCCAAGAACTTTCAAATGAACAACACCAAGAAACTCAGCGAGAAGTGTTTTCTTTTGAAACAGAGGAAGACGAAAGATGGCCAATGTCGACATCTGCTACTAAAGATCTTTTGAAGAATGGAGAGATGTCAGAATAACGATCATCCAAGTGGCATCCAAACCAGAATAAGGTTAATGGGGTTGTAGGATCTCCACAATTACAATAGTATTAATTACTTCCGAAAAATCCTGCAAAGAGAAAAACAACCGACATTGGACAGATTCTTTAACCCCCACAAACGGAAAAGACATGACGAATAAAAGTGCAAGACTGCACATATGTGTATTTTTACTATTACAGTACATATAAATAAACATAGTAAAAAAGTATATATTTTTTTATGTTTTGGAGTCTCCGGAACAAATTAATCAAATTTCCATGAAAACCTATGATAAATCGATAATCGGTTAACGAACAATTTGGATAACGAACAAAGTCTTGGAACGGATTATGTTCATTAACCAATCACCCACTGTATAGGCTAATATATATTAATTTATAGTCTTAAATCGTCTCTAGTTGATATTACTAATTTATTACTTGTAAAATAAATCAATCGTGCAGCAATTTATAAAAGTATTTAAATAAGGATTAGGTCAGAAAACTGAAATTAATATTCAACCAAAACAAATGCCACTACTGGAGTGAAGTTTTTAAACTATACTTCTATTAGCATAATTTAAATTCCTCGTACTGTATATGGTTAGCATTCTGAATAAGCATTAAAGAAACTAAGTATTGACACGTACAAAATTTTTTAATTCTTTTGCTTAAAACAGACTACATGAGAGGAAGGATATTAGTCTCAGCAGATGTTTTTCTTTTCGAAAATTTCCACGCATACGTATAAGTTTTTAAGATAGCGAATTGCATAGGCGGGCTAGAAGTCATAAAATCCTAAAATAATTAGCTTCCGTAAATGCACCTTTCATTTTATTTAGCCAGCCATTAAAAAGATTGCCCATGTTTGGTATAGAACAACAGAAACTTATTGAAGTCGTGCGATTGTTTTCTATTAAAACCTTTTATTTTAAAACAAACTGCATTAAATTAAAATCCATAATGATGACGAAACGGCTAACTATTCCATATTTTAGCAAAATATTTTAAATATAACAGAAGGAATAAATGACATTTTAAAATATTAATATATCTGTTAATTCTATCATTTATGAGTATCAAATTATTACTATTAATATTATTTATATTCGAAATTTTTGCATACCGAAATTATAAATTTAAGGATTTTTTCAAAATTCTTAAAATTGAATTATTATATTTAACATTAGCCTACTTTGTAAAAAACTATATATCGAATACAAAATTTAAAACAAGTACAGTATACGCCAAAATATACAGTATTGAAATTAGTTATGTTATTATGTTAGTTCCTTTCAGGAGAAATAAACTCACAGATGACAAGGTAATATTGGTTGTCTTTTCATTTCAGTACTGTATTTTGCGCATACTGTATTACCAAAATATGCAGTACAGTCATGGGCGTAGCCAGGAAGGGACATGGGTGGGCACGGCCCCCCCAGTTAACCTGGTGTTCTCCCCAGAAAATTACAGCCGAAAAAGTGTTGAGCCGATTTGCAAAAAGAAATAAAAAGTTGAAGCTAATTTAATTGGGTGTAGTGTACCGCGGCCCGCAATTAATCTCTGAATATTGGACTGAACTTCAAATAATTGCTTGAATGGATCCGCGATAATTCTCGACAACCTGATAATGTGAAGTTATAGGAAAGTTGAGAAACTCTGATCCTAAATAAAAAGAATAAAAAAAAAAACAAAAAAACGTCAACGGCTTTTTGTGACCAGTGTATCTGTAATATCTATGCACAGTTTAGTCTTTCTACGGGATGACGCCACAATAATATCTCGCATCACCTGAAAATCTTTCTAGGGCCGCCTCTGGTTCGGGCAGTGAAAAAAGTTTTCTTTCCAATTCGGCCCGGAGGAAAAAACTGTTGGCCACCCCTGGTCTATATCTAGATTAAAGACGGTGAACTATACAGTAGATCCCCCTATAAAACCGTTTCCTATAGTTATGATTCCTATAAAAATTGTGGCATTATCCGTAAACAACGGTAAAAATAACTCCTATAATACGTAAAACGTCATCGGGCAGCCGAACTACTTACCCGCCGTCCGTAGCGCCACGCTATGGAGAGATTTATATCGTCTGGACAGTATTATATAAATTATATATAAATTAGGTACTGTACATATAATTATATATTAATTAGGTACTGTATATATAATTATATATTAACTTAATTTATTGTAACTTTATTATAATTAAATATATATTTTTCGCCGTCTAGCGTCACGCTACGGCGAGTTAGGCGACCTATCGTCTGTTCAGTACTGTAATTTTATACATTTCTTGTGAAAGAAACATTTTTTATTCAACGGCCATAAAAATTATTTATATTAAGGATGTCTCCAAAGGTCAACGAAGTTTTCGCAGAAAAATAATATCAGAAATCGCGGCTGCGGTTTGATGTGCTGTTCCGCGTCGAAACCAAGCTTTAGCAACGGGCGTAGTCGAACGGTAACACTCGGTAAGCAATCCTACAATTTTTTGTTTATAACGTAGTTTATACGGAATATACGTATTTTGGAAATGTTGAGTCGAATTACTCTAGAATCGATTAATTTTATGAAAGAAAACCTTTCAAACAGCCGTAGTCCGTAAACTATGATTCCTACAAAATTGATTCATAAAGAACGGAACGTATCTACCGTCTTATAGGGGGATCTACTGTATTAAAGAATGGTAAAAAAATAATTGATTGGTTAATTTTTGTTTAAGGCATTGCTAGAGTTTGATATTAATGTTACGAGAACGTATGATTAAAGGAAGTTTCATATTTTATGTGCGTTAAGTTATTGTCGATTCTTATGAAAATTTCATTTTAATGAACAATAATTTGAAATAATTCAATTATGTGTCAGGTTGGCCTCTACTAGGCCCCCATAACGAAACTCTGGCTATGCCCATGTGTACAGTGTTTCTCAAAAGTCGCTATCCATTTCAGTGGCATTAGATTTCTTTTTCAAATTCTATGCTGTCATAAAGATATGCATCTTTAGTGCAAATTTGTGTATTTACAAAACGTTAATTGGTTTCAGTCAAATTTCGTGTAATTGTTAAATTTTTTTATATAACCGATGACGAACTTGGAAGAACGAGTGTTTGTCATAATACGCAAGATAAACGACTCAAAATGCGAGAAAATTAGAGATAATTTTAAGAGAAAGTTACGTAAAAAAGTCTAACAGACGAAGCTATTCGTTTTGGTTTTATTTGTACATGACAATGCGACACGTGAGCGATCTTCCAAAGAGCAAATGCCTCCCGGGAGGACTTTTTAAGAGAAACTGTCCCTATTTTGGTGTTGCAAGCGTGAAGAAAACCCAGAAAACTCCACGTGGCCAGCCCATTGACTAGAGGCAAACCCACGCATAGATTAAGAAAGAGATGAAAAACTGAATAATTTATTTTCATAATTAAAAATTAAGGTAATACAAACAACGTTTGAGTCCTTTTTTCTCTTTAAATCCTTTTTATTCTGTACAGGAACCACGAACAGTAACCTTACCTTAATTTTCAATTATGAAAATAAATTACTCAGTTAAAATAATCTTGGGTTTTTGTATAAAGATGAAAAACTGCCGTAAGGTCTTCATATACCAATCTTCGCTGTAGATGATAAGGTGATAAGGGAGAAAAGTGTGCAAGACACTTCTCTCCCTTCGAAACTTCGAAAACTAAGCAGTAATTGAACAAATAAGCAGTAATTATCGCATTAATGTTGTTGTCTGCTTCCGAATTGGGCAGTAATTTAGATGAACTGCAGAACATAAAGAAACAAGTAGCACATAACTTAAAACCTCTGAATTTTTCATATTCCCCGCGTTTCTTTATGCAGCGCTCGAGAAGCGCTTTACAGCGAACACATTGAAACTGATTTCTAATTGGCCAACATTGCTTGTGACGTTATTTCGCTACACTCTCGCTGCATAAAGAAACGCGAGGATTTTTAATAGTGATGGAACAATACCAAAATTTCTCCTGATTCCAATTCTTTTGAATACTTTCTAAAGTTTAGTTTAATTTAGTTTAGAAAAATTAATGATTTACATTATGAGCATGGTCCATTCATTAATTAAAGAACATTGAGCTTAAGAATAGAAAATGATCGGAAAATCCAAAATCAATATTTCCAAAGAAACCCGAAAATTCTATATATGGAAATGGGTGCTTTTATTGTGTACTACAAAATAAATTTGTAATCTTATTTCAGATAAAGTTAATATTGCAACACTACCCTCAAAGAAATTATTGCTAGTTCCCTTTAACTCAAAGAACTATCCCATCACTTCATCTAGGGTCGCCATCTTTGAAAACTGCTTTGATGGCTGATGCAATGGCCAGGAAAGCGGGAAAGTAAACGAGAAGATACACTTCTTTTTTCAAGCTCCTCGCAATCAGTACGCCTCGTAAATGTTTTAATTCGATTGCATTTAACACTAAATAAAAATCATTAAAGGATGCAACGAGCTGTATAAATATCATCAATCACGACTTAACCAATTTTTAATTCATTCACTTGAGTAATGTTTTCCTAAATGTACGATTGCGAAAAAGAAAAATCAGACGAATGTTTAGACTCACTCATCTTGAAAAATTAATTTTTAAAACTCAAAATGGCGCAAACAAGTACAGTATTTTTATTTAGAATCGCGTGAATCCTATTTAAAACTTTAACGTACTACAGTATCATTTGTGAATCATAACAAAAACTTTCATAATTATAATAAGAAAGTCGTTTTATCATTATAAGTAAAGTTATTGAATATTAAAAATAATTTTATATAACATATTTTCAAATAAAATATAATTTTGTTTATATTTTAAACAATTACGCCGACACTTAAATATTTTTGCCGGCGCCTGCCTTGATTTAAAAATGCCGCCAAATAGCAACCCTAATGTCATCCTATCTTCTGTAAAATGGAAACAATTGGTTGACGAAGTGCAATTTCTCATCTTGCCGACAACACGAAAGAAAAGTTCGCTACAGCAAACGTCACCACGTTTATGGGTGCCACGGATCAGGATAGGGATGAAACACTTCCATGGAACATCATTACACTAAATTTCCAACGCCCTCTGATAGCTACAGGAAAAACTAAATGTATTGTTTTCCTGACTAAAAGAAAAGTGGCTAACGACCACCATTTTACTTTTAGTCAAAACATTAAAGTTTGTACCACGTGTTGGGCAGGATTGTCACTTTAGAATATATTTTTCTCATTCTACATATATATTGTTTTGTTTTCCTCCAGATTTGAGATTTAGGTAATTAGATAAGTAATATAAATCTAGATTGTTTTATCTCGAATTTATCTATTTTCTAGATTTTATTTATTAGCATTTACAATTCCTTTATAAAACTCATCCCTACCCTCAAAATGTAGCTTTTCGCCATTTTATAATAATTAAAAATATAAAATGTTTTTAATAATAAAATAGCGTAACAGATGGTGTCACACTTGCCGTTTTAATGTTGTCGAGAAAGTTAAGCAACTTGTTGCTGGATTTTTTTAACAGTAGTTAAATTTAAGTAATTTATACCCATATAATGATATAATGATACACGTTTTATCCATTTGGAATGTCTGAAACCCGCAAGAAAACTGCATAATATCTATATATTAGAGAATTAAGAAATGCACTACCAAAAATTCACTTCGGATATGCTATCACTTGATGTGATTCCTCAATTTCGTCATTATAAATAGTTATGTTTGAGTAGCATATACAACACAAAGCATCGTTATGATGAAATTCATTTCATAGATTTAAGATAGGAAAATAATATTACAGAAAAATGAGTCAAAGAATTGTAAAATTTCTAACATCATTGTGTTAGTGTGGAGAAGCATTTTTCAAAAAGTCGTTTAGACAATTATTATAAATTTTCCATAAACCTCAATTTATAATCAAGCTAAAATTTTTCGAATATAATTTGTTATATTTGAAAACTGTTATACAGTCGACCCCCCTATAACACGGTAGATACGTTCCGTTCTTTATGAAATTGATGTTCTAAGAGTCCTTAAATACATGACCCAATCACAGCCCGGCACGTATGCAGTTTACGAACTACGGCTCCTTGAAAGGTTTTCTTCCTTAAAATTAATCGATTCTAGACTAATTCGACTTAACATTTCCAAAATACGTATAATTTTTTGGGAATAATCCATATAAACTATGCTATAAACAAAAAAGGTGTAAGATTACTTACCGAGTGTGCACCGTTCGACGACGCCATTGTTTAAGCTTGTTTTCGTCGTGGAGCGGCGCATTGAATGGCGCTCGCGTGCTTCCTGATAAATTATTTTTTTTGCGAAAAATTCGCTAAACTTTAGAGACATCATTAATATAAATATAATTTTTATGGACGTTAAATAATAAATGGTTTTTAGTAGGTCCGCTGCTCGTTTAAACTCAACGGTTTGTACAATATTCGCTATTGGTCTAGATTCGACCAATCCTGTCGCGACACGAGTCGGCGATGACGTTTTATTGAATTATACGAGTTTTTTTAGCGTGTTTATACGAATACTGTCGCAATTTTTTAGGAAATGTAGGAATCCGAACTATATGAACCCGTGTTATAGGGGAGTCGACTGTATATTTAATATTACTTTCTACTTATATAAACTTATACTTTATACTTATGTAATAAATTTGATAATATTTACATTATTCTGTAATTATTTTACTACTTAAATTCTGGCAAACCTAAATTACTTCTACATTGAAATGCATTCGTTTTGGTTTGTGAAGACATATTGACGTTGTAGAGCTGTAGCTACCGGGATTATGAGGTGGCCAAGGTTCCTCAGCTTAGTCAGCTTTTTATATGCAGTATGGAAGGTATATGCTTTCGTTTTCATCAATTGGGCGACTGTTGCTTTTTTTTACACTTGTACTACAGCTAATATGCCTAGTACTGGAAAAGCGAAAAATATCAGTCATAATTTTTTCAGCTAGCTCCCAATAATTTATTCCTGGCTAATTTACTCTGACATTGGTAAATAGGGTATTTCAAGTTTTTCACCTACTTTTCGGTTGTTACTTTATCTAAAAAGAAAATATAAAGATGGGCACACTAGACTTTTTCTGCTCAAAAACATTTACGGCAGAAAAACATGGTTCAGTCACTTTCCTCCAGTGGCGTACCGTGAGTGTCAGCCGCCCGGGGCGGAGGAAAATTTCGGCCCCCCCTTATTTAGGTATTTCAATTTAAAAGACCAAAATTCAGTTTTGCCACAGAACAAGCAATGAAAAATTCGGTGGTAGTGCAGCGACCTGTTTAAAATAGTACTATTGGATATTAGTGGTGTATATGAACGCGAATGAATCGTACAAGCAAAAAAAAAAAAAGTCAACGGGTTTCGCAAGAACTCCTCGGATGAAAAAGTTACTAGTTCACCAGGCGAGCCGATTCCCGGACTGTCCGGACGATAGCACTATCGTAGGCGCGATGCAAGTATAGATTAGGATGTTTCAAATTTTCACAAGATATAATTATTTATTGTGAAATTTTGCCGCCCGGGGCGGGCCGCCCCTGCCGCCCCCACTACGATACGCCACTGCTTTCCTCTTTCCTTTTCTTCAACAGCTATACATTAGACGAACGAACAATATATAAATCACCATGCAGCGTCATCTAGAAAATCCGTGCCTTCTTTTCAATAATAGAGAGGTTGAGGCGCACGTATTTAGCCCAAAACGTGTACGGGTAACGGGTGAGCGCCGCCATCTGGCAGTTCTGGACCGTCGATAATGGCGTTTGCTACGTGTAGCTTGGTGAGTACACGATCGGCTTAAACGTCTTCATTTTTTTGTGTTTGGGGTTAAAATTATGATTTATTTTGCTTCCGCCATTTTTTTCAACTTATTTCCTGTGAGTCAATGCGCGATGTTCACTGAGTCACGTGATGTTATGAACGTGTGCCTCAACGATTTTTACTTGGACTTTAAACGTGTAACGTGTACTTCTGCTACCCGTACACGTTTAACGTTTGAACTTCTGCAACAACCTCTCTAATATGACGTTCCCGATACGTCGACAATCGATCGCTCCGATTGGCTTGTGTCGCAAACAGAAACAAATAAGTTGAGCTGGATTGAATTCTGTTTCAGTCCTGTTTGGTGAAAAATAGTTTATTTTTTATGAGGTAAAGTGCATTGTTCTCCGCATAAAGCGTTTAGGGGCTACAAAGAAAGAAGAATCGTACGTTACTTAAGAGTCGGTTAAATCTTACATCAAAGGAGGAGCTTGGCGAAAGTAGTCCCACTTTATGATTTTAATGCTGTTTCTTAAATTTATTTATGAAAATATCTTATTTTAAGAAATAAATGACGAAAGTGTACATTTATAACTGAATAAATAAAGTATCGTAGGCCTATCTCTTTGAAATTTGTGAAATCAAATCATTCGAAATTTTGTTCAAAAAATTTTCTGGTTACACTACCATAAGTCAACAAACCTAATGTATATTATTTTGGTTTTTATAATGTAAATAAATAAAATTTTATTTTATTATATAAATTAACACACGAAAGTTATTTTAAGTTACGATCAGAGAAATGTACTGTACAGTACATGTTTCACAGCTCTCTTTTAACGCGGCCGGATGGCCGAGTGGTCAAGGTGACAACCTACCGCTCTGACGGACCCGAGTTCGAATCCGAACGGGTCGAAAAATCCTCAGGAATTTCACGGGGAATGGTCCGTTTAAAAATGTCTGGGCCCCGTCCCTCACCACCCGGCAGCCCCATTGTGGGCCTGACCGAACTCATAATGGGCTTGCAAAAAGAGGCCCTCTTAATGCCCACAGAGTGGAAAGAGTTTAAAAAAAAAACAAAAAAACTCTCTTTTAACTATTCAAAAAAAAACCGAATATAAAAACTATAAAGGAATTAATAAACGCCTGCGAGCCAAATTATTAATTAATCAAGTCGCGTAATTTAATTAGTTAGCAATTAACTTAATTCTAGCCTGAAAATAATTTGGCTTATTGATGTTTGGTTATAAGAAATTTATTGTTTCTATATATATTCTAAATGTATTGTTTCTATTGTTTGCTTTATATCTATGTACAGAAGGATTGTTTCATTATTATTTACAATTTTATTATATTGATTTTTTTGTTATAAAAAAAGAATAATTCGAATAAAATAAATTAAAACAAACTATAATTTTGATAATATAAAATTATATAACGAAACTTAATTATAGAAAACTTTAATTAATTAATAAATTGGAATAATTAATATTTAATGTATGAGTTAAATTATTAAAATTTATAAACNACGTAGTATCGCCCCTTCAATAAAACCGTTACGTAGTATCGTCCTCTTCAGTTCAAAATTCCGATGCCGAGGGCCAAGGCTAACGCCAAATTTGTACTGCATTGAATAGACTAGTGACTAGTATAATGTTATTTGTTTAATTATTGTACGATATAACGAATAAAATATCTAATTATTCTTAATATAATGTTTTACTATATCGCCCAGAAAATTGTTTTTTGCCTCCCCAAAATATAAATTGTTACAAATCGCTCCCTCAACATGGAAAAACGCCCACATGGGGGCGATATCGCCCCGTTGAGAAACACTGGTTTAGATATAATGCAAATTTTGTATATTATTGAACTGAACTCAACTCCGTTTAAATAAATACATATACTAAATTAGTAGTTTAAAGTCGAACACTAAATACAACATTATATTTCTCAGAATATAATCCGCTAAACCTCTTCGAGAGATTGTTCTTGTAGAGGTCCACCCACATAAAGTAGATTTCTATAGAAATTCTGTAATATCCTGATACCCGTTATACTGTACTTCAAAAATCTTGTTCTAACAACGACCTACGTATCAAATACGACAAATACACTTAGTTTATAGATTTTAAACGATTTTAAATAATTATCGTAATTTATCATTTTTAAGAAGTAATTTATTTGCTGTATTTACAAACAAATTTTGAAAATTTATTTGCTCACCATCCATCTTCGGATAATTTCAGTCTCAGAAAAATCTTATTTATATTCTAGTTATTCGTGATAAAAAAAAGAACAGATATTTATCAAGAATACATAATATATAAAACGTAATTTTACATAAAGAATAATTAACGCGTAAACACTAAATTTTTACCTCCACTTTAATGACCTATTATAATTCTTATTAATTAAAGAGTTCCGAATTTATAACACTAAAAAGTATGTATAATTTTTAAAATAATTTTTAAGGATTTCACTAAACATCTTCAAGAGACAGTGATAGGTTAATCTTATCATAAGAGAAGGATAACAAAAGTCCTTTTATATTGACTGAACGTAAAAAAGTAATATCAACTCTTGACTCACCCCTGCTATGACGTAAACGATTCTAACTAGTAACAGCAAACAGGAACACCATAAATAGAGTACTAACCCCAATTGCACTAAACGGAAAACTAAACTTGTGTTTAAAAATTAAAAATTTTGAACTAAAGGTAAGGAATTAAATATGTAATTAATATTTTTAAATTTCTAATAGAATTAAGTTACTTTCGTGATTAATTTGTCATTTAACGTACGATACATAAATTAAATAATGTATTATCAGTTATAATGAATGCAAAGTTTAGAATGTATTTTGAAGTTAAGTTGATATATAAGTTTTGTAGAATAATAAACAAAAGATAAAACAAATGCCACGTATAAAACAAATTTTATTTACCATTTTTATATTTTTTAAATATATAATATTTAATATTGGTTAATCTGAATAAATATTTTTAAAGTTATATAAAACCAAATATGTAATGTTAAATTTCTTCTTACGATTTAAAAATTTGTTGTGTTATATAATGTTTACGTAAACATTCAATTAATAGTTAAATAAAAGATAAATATTTTCTAGTAACATTCTTCCGTTTACGATAGTTTTTTCCGGCACATATAACTACTAATTGGATAAAACTTTATCATTTCAAACCATTTGCAATGACCTCAATATTATTATTATCCATGCTGNTAGCGAACATAACTGGCGCCCGGGGCACGACACTTTATTGGCGCCCCTCCCCTCCCCCTCCCCTCCCCCTCCCCTCGATGTCTCTACACACGATACTGAATATTTTTGATAATTATTTACTAATTTTTATGGACGATCTACGTACACAAAAATTCAACAACGAGTTGCGTAACTTTTCCAGCTGTTAAGAGATTTTATTTAAAAATAACTTTTATATTATTAACCATAATATTAATAAACTAGCAGATAAGCCCGGCGTTGCTCGGGCAAAAAGTAACGATAGCGAAGATTAAGATTATTACATTATAGCTAATCTTATCCGTTTTCACAGAATGCAAGAATTATGTCCCCCTGTTTCCAGACTAATTAGAAAATTTTTAGATAGGTCTAAAAATACAGTATGTTCAATTTCTCGCAAAAACGCAAAAAACCGCATCTGCGATTGTAAATCTTGCACGTCGCTTTCACTTAACACTTCCATTCTTAACACTTCCATTGTTAACAACCTTCCCCGCGGGGGAAGAATTTCGAAAAATTCCTTCTTAGTGTATATGCTCGTGACGTACTATATCCTAACCGTGTACCAAATTTCAACCTTCAACTCCTAACCGTTTGGGCTTTGCGTTTATTATTATTATCAACCCATCTCTATTATATATACCCGTGTTTCCGAACGTGGGGCCTACACCCCACAGGGGGGCAATTGGATTGTTAAGGGGCAATTCGAAAATGGACTCGTCCAGAGTTTAAGTTAACAGTATAGGGGGCATAAGAATTTCAGAAAGGCTTAGGTGGAGGCATAGCATAAAAAAGGTTGGAAAACACTGATATATACTGTATAAATTGTGTGTAGCGCTATCTATTACGAGATTTTATCATAAATAGTTATTAAGTATTTTTTTAAAAGTTATTAATTATTATAAAATGGCAAAATGCCTAATTTTGAAATTAGAAATGAGCTTTGTAGAAAAAGTGGACATGCTAACAAGTAAAATCTTCATTAATTAAGTCCGACCCCACCCGAGATATGACAAGTGACCGTCAACCTTCAAAATTTAATAGCATCGAAATCGAACATACTGTATTTTTAGACATATCTAAAAATTTTCTAATGCCCTTTATATAAAAGATGTCACACCAAATTTCGTTTTTTAATCTTTATCCCATCCTGAGATATTAAACTAAATAAATGCCAAAACACACAAACACACATATACACATATTCACAGAAATTTTTTTGCTTGTTTTTTACTTTTTGGATTCAGGACGTGTCAAAAAGTGGAAATTTGAAAAACGTGTAGGGTCAAATTTGATAGAACTCGAATCCTTTTCCTCGTTAGAATGGAAATGTTACAAACCTCAAAAAGAAAATTACCTCCTGCTCAAATTGGTGATACCGTACTAATACAAGTCTCTGATGTCGACTGTGGCCATACAGATGCCCAAAATGTGTTGACAGTTCTTGTTGGAATAGAAGACTCTGACTTTTATAAATTAACAAACAAAAATGGTACCCTCAAGCAGCTTTATACCCGCAAGCAGTTCGTAATTTGTAAAGAAAAGTTACTTTCCATAGATGAGATTTCTTCTCAAGAAATATCGCTGAGAGAAGCAGCTGCAGATAATTCGAAAAGTGGAGGGCAAGGCTATACATTATACATGCCTTCATTGCAAAATAAAGTGTTCCACGAATAAATGCAGTTGTAAAAGCAAGGAACTCTTGTGAAATTCAAAGTGTCATAACAGTTTAAGTTGTTGCAATAAATAAGATTTTATAACGTTAATCACATAATATATGTATAAGTTTACTATTGCATATTATTTTTCTTTTCTGATTAAGAATGTACTGTTTATTTTAGGTTCAACAGCTTATTTACATGCGCTGTTACTTAAGTTTTCTCCTATTTTCACATATTAAAATGTTTCGTTTTTGTCTTAACGTAATAAAAACATTTTTATTCAATATTCACCATCAGTGCATGCTGAATGTCGACATTTGCCGGTGTAAGTGAGAAATATTTAGCAAATATTTCGTACATACAGGAAACGAATGTGTGAATGCTAACATTCACCGGAGAATCTCGACATTTGCCAGATATCGGTCTTTCACAGTAACATATCCACCACACATTTTATTTCACCAAGTAAGTTTTTATAATTTTATTTTTAATTTTAGCCCTTATATAGTGGCTAGCGATTCAGAATGTAATTGCGATATTGAAAATTTATTTTAAAAAAGTTTTGGCTCAAGATCATATAATGAAAAAGAAAACATTATTAAAAGAGAAAAGCCAATGCCTAAGTTAAATATAAACACTTCAATAAAAAATTTGTTCGACATTTTCACGATAAAATGGTTCTGTAAATGCATAAAAATGCAAAAATTGTTTTGTTGGCTTGCCTACTATTTTCAAATGAAATTAGTATGTGGAATAAGAATGGCTTTGACAATTTAGCTAGCAAAAGACACGAAAAATCGTCGATTCTTTCGTATTTGATGCAATTTGGAAATCGAAACAGAATAGAATTTAACATTAGTAAATAATATAAAATAAATATTGAAAATTATAACGAGGTACTTACGGCTAATAGATATATTTTATCTAAATTAATAGATGTTATATGTTTTTATCAAAGCAAGAATTGGCATTTAGAGGGCATAGGAAATCTATTGTATCTAATAACAGAGGTAATTATATTGAACTTGTTTATTTATTAAGTATGTCAGATAAATAATCTATTAAAAATACATTTAGAGAAGTAACTGACCCCTGGAAGTCGGCTTCTTACAGAAATATAGCTTCCCTATCATAAAATGTCACGGCACGCCACTGACTTTAATCCATTACAAAGAATAGATTTCCAATAGATTCGATTTTTATTTCTTGTGCCTTAAATTTTTCCCGTTAACTGACATAAATTATGAAAAATCTACTTGTGTTTCTGATAAACTAAATTAAACAAATTAGGGATCGATGCTATTAAATTTTGGTGATAAAGGTAGAGGGGTGGAGAGATAAAGGAGTATTGTGTGTCTCCAGTTGGGTCTGACTTAATGACGATTTTACTCGTTATTAACATTTAAATTTTTTTTTTTTTTTTTTATAAAATCCATCCCTACCCTCAAAATTAAGCTTTTCGCCATTTTATGATACTTAAAAATATAAAAAGTTTTTAAATAAAATATGATAACAGATGGCATTACCAAAATGTATCCGAAAAACTTAAACAAATCGTTGCTGTATTTTTTATTTTTATTTTATTTATTTTTTTACTTTTTGGAAAAGAAGGGACGGACTGGTTTTTCAAACTGCTTCACCGAGATTTTATTTTGGTTCTAGCAATATTTTAATCCTACGGGCTATGCACCTGTCGCCGCGGTTGTGGATACAAAAACGGGATAATATATGCGTTATCGGTATTTAAATAGTATTTAAATGCGACGAAATAAGGAATTCGTTTACGTTAATCTAAACTGTTTTGTTATAATTATTTCAGAATTAAAATTTTCCTTTTCGACGCCATAGTTTTGAAATGAAATTTTTATTCCGTGTACTTATAATCGTCACCTCCGTCTTCCAATTAAGTAAGCAATTTTTTATTAAGCGTATATTTTTAACAAACTCATTATAAAACGTAAATTCTACGTCTTTCAGATCTGGCCAATTATCGATGCTACAAATGCCTGTGGACCAGTCACTTCAATATCGACCAAAATTGTATCCCCTCTTACTTCAATAATAGTATTATTGAAATCGTTTCGTGTGATTCCGGATGCTTAAATTCATACGTATATCTAAATGGTAATTCATCTTAATTCTATCCTAATATAATTTTATATAAAATCTAAATACTAACGATACGAGAATTTTTAAAATTCGACGAAATAGTAAAAAAAATCTTTTATTGGGTTTAATTATTAATTTCGTACAAATTATTGGGCTGCAATCGTGAAAAACTGTAAACCTATAAATTCTCACAGGCTCTGTCCTTCCTTAATCTCTAGAACGTTGTTAGATAGATGAAAGTCAGGACCAAATATGGAAACCTTAGGATGGGGTCCGGTTAAGACCGGAAGTAACTTGATTTCAATTCAAAAATTTTCTCCCGAACGGAGTTAGATATACGACCCGTTGTAAACAGGAAACGCATAATTTACAGGGGAAAGACATTACTAAACTTAAATGTATTGTGACGAAAAATTGCAGCCCGGCATTATGACGATGTCACAATAAATAATTGCTCGTTAGAGAATAGAAAATTCTAAGCTACAGTAAATATTATTACTTAGTCTGATGTTATCTATACTAATATTATAAAGAGGTAATGTTTGTATGTATGCAAGTTTGTATGCAGCAGGTAATCTCCGAAACTACTCATCCGATTTCAAAAATTCTTTCACCAATATTTAGAATGGAACTTCAGGGTGGACATAGGCTGTATATTATTCCGTTAAACATTCATATAAATTAAATTAAAAGATATAATCTAGGTTAAGGCTTTTATGTCCAACAGATGGCGCTACGAGTATGACGCCCTAAGTTTGCTTTTCTGTGAGGCATTATGCTTTTCTGTGAAAATGAACTAAAGCATATCATCATCTATCTATCTATAAATAAAAATGTAATGTTCGTTTGTTCCTACCGATTCCTTTGAAATTTTGACACAACGCTGCATTCGAATACGCACGTGTTTTTATATAATATACATGTCGAAATTCAACCCCACTGAAGGGAGATGGTTAGGTTTAAGGCTTACCGTGAAGAACTTGGCTTCTATGATACTATTTTAGATGCGGGTTTTTGCGCCTTTGATTGCGTTTTAATAGGGTACGTCAAGAGAATGTACACTAAGAAGAAATTTTTCGAAAAATTTCCTCCCCACGGGGGAAGTGTTATAAATTTGTTAATAAAAATAGATAAAAATAGTGTTAAAAATAGATACATTTTGAGCCACAACAACGCGTGACGGGGGGGTCTGCTAGTTTGTCATAAAATTGGTTCTTAAAAAAAATATCAAATTTATTATTTCTCGAGACGACTTTATTTTCATAAATAAATTTATTAAGCGAGAGGAAATAAGAATATTAAAATCCTAATAATGTCAGCCTGAAATTTTTCGTCCTAACGTCTTTCCTCCGGCGTTTCAGTAAACCGATTAAATAAAGTTTTCTTCGACGTCTACAAAATGTAAAGAAAATTACGTTTTGGTTTTAACCCGGTGTTACGCGCGGAGCGTTACTCACGCACGGTTAGGCGCGCGGGTGCTATAGCATTCCTGTTTCAAAATTCAATTTTTCAAAACTCATAGTTTTTTTCGCGATTTTTTCATTTTGGATGTTTGTGGGCATGTGTTTTTGATGTATTAGTGAAGAAAACTACTTCAAATACATCGTTTTTATTTATTCGTAACGAAAAACAGAAAGTCTCCAGTTTTTAGAAATTTTTCAAAAAAAATTGTCAACTTCAATAGTGTATTTTACAAACTGTAAACAAGTGTGATGCTATCTAAGCTGTCAATCGTCTTCCTGTATGTATTTTTTAACTGTCACAACAAATAAATTCTTTGTACCAAACCCCGGGCCAAAAATATCTCAATATTTCCAAAAATACACCATCTAAAATCATACAGCAAGTAGAGGTAAAAATGGAGATTATTGGCAGATAACATCGATAGTAAACTTCTTTTACACTGTAATTGGTTAATTTATATGTCTGTTATTAAATCGACCTATAAAAACAATTGCTGGAAATATTCCCGCGAAATGCCACGCCCCCGAAGGCTACCACATCGAAGTATGTAAGCAATCGCTATAAAATCGCGTGTTTTAATTTTTTTTTCCACTTCTAATTTGCTAATGATAAGTCGCTTGACAGTATTTAGACGAATAAACATGTTTTCAACACCACTTAGCAATAAATATCGCCAAAAAACACCACCTTTCAAACTTTCAATGTTAAGTCTATGGGAAACTTTTTTGCCTTTTATTGGCTTTAAAAATCCTGATTTTACGCCTTTTATGCTCTAATTGGTCATTTCTATCATGATTGACTCGATATTAACCAATAAGCGTTTTATCGAAACTGTAAGTCAGATCCGCCCACCTCGGTTAGTCGCGCTAATAAAACTTACTCCGTTAGGCGCGAGGGAGAATATAGTACCCCACTGATTTCCATTGTGGCTCTATGTAAAAAATTGTTTTCGTGCAATTTTGAACTTTTTTATGTGCGATCTTCACACCATCGAAGACGGTACTGAGGACATCATTTTTCGGCACTAAAAACATCAAAAAATACACGCGTTTAAACACACAGGGGGTTTTATATCACCCCGCGCGCCTAACCGTGTTAAAGATCTATAAACTACAACAACTTCAATCCTTCGTAATGCCTGTATTTATCCTAATTTTAGAGCCGTAGAGAATTTTGTTTACGCGTTTCGAAATAACAATGCCGTAGCCGGTAAAAATACATTTTCGTTTTTGTAAAACGAAACGAACGTTTGCAAAACGGACGAAAACATACTGCAACTTTGTTTTCGTCGACAATAAGAATCGATAACTTCTTACGTATAACGGTAAATAAACGGATTAATCATACTCGCTATTATTCGGTGATGTCCTTTACATAAAATTTAAATTTATATACCAGGTGACCGAAAAGTCCGTTAATCGAAAATTATTATAATCGTTCGTTGAATAATTTTAAAAAATTGCCTGGGTCAATCAACTTTCGGGTCAATTCGTACACGTAATATGCGTAAATGAAAAAAAATACAGGAATATTTGTTATTCACGCGCATTTTCTTTAAAATAGCTTTAATGGTAAATTAAAATATTAATATATTTTATAAAATAACGATTTCAGGTACGATGGTTTCTTACACTCGCGCTTGCGCCCTTCGCCAGGCAGAAGACGGAGTTTGTCAAGAAAAAATGGACGGCCACAGCAAATTAGTGAACTGTTTTTGCAAAAAGGACTTTTGTAACGGCTGCGGCCACTGGAAAAGTGGCGCCGGGTGGAACTTGGCCTATTTAATATTTATTCACATTTTATATAAGGTTATCCGAACGTCGTTGTAAGTGAGTCACGTTTTATAACGGTGTGTATTAATCCAGCGCTTGTTATTTCCCAGAGTATCCCACGTGGCAACGTTTACGCGTTTCTTTCAATTTGTGCTAATTTCCATTTTAGGTTAAAAATGACAGTATTCGAACGCGGCTTCAGCGTAAGCCGTAACGTGGAAGCTTTGGCCCCTCGGGCCGATAACAAATGTGATACGGCTCGGGCCCTAAGTCGTAGCCCGTTTAACTATTCCGTTCGTAAATGTGACCCCATTGCCCATATATAAGAAAAACCCAGACTTCATTAAGGATACTCCTCGATATTTTTCGTCGTAGAACGTAAGTTTTTCAATTTGGAATGTTTGCAACGTAGTCGAAATGTATTATTGGTCCAGCGTATTCGGTATTTTATTTTAAACCGTGTTAAAATCTCGACAAATACGCCATTCGCCCTACGGTCCCAAGACTTACTCATCTTATTACGCGCCTAGCACCCGGATACACGAAAAAAAAGTCGTGCTGTAACGTTTAAAAACTTTCCGAAATTGCTGATAAAATTTCAAATTATTACAGACAAAAAATTAAAGTTTTCTAATTAAAATATTCGATCGGCCGTAGATTTGCATTACAGTTATCCCTCGCTTAACGTTGGATTTGATTAATTGTGGCCATCCCTTTATATACCAACAGAAATTTTAATTAACTCGCGGCTTTACCGGCCTTCTTTACTTAACGTAGAAACCGTATTCGATTAACGCGATTTTGATGCTCGCGATAGCTCCGAGGGATTAGTTAACCGCGTTGATCAAGGGGTATCTGCATTTCTTTTTTGTAAAATATGCGTTGCGTAATAAAATGGTGTGCGTATTTTAAAAGTCTTTTAACATCTTTTCTAGAAGGATTTCTATTTATTTCCTATAAGGATCAACAGATGGCAGTAAAACGAAAATTAACACGCAGGAAGCAAAGATTTTTAAATGTATTATAAATTTTATGAAGATGTGAACCGTGCACAAAATATATTCTATATACTGTATTTACCACGAAAAACTTATAATTTTATTATTATTTATTATAGGCAAATTATGTAAGTTTAACAACAATTTATATTTTGCAATGTAAGGCTAATATAAACTTAAAATTTCAATTAAAGTAATAAAATTTTATAATTTCAATTTTTAACTACACGTATATAATTATAAAATTTCGTCTATGACTATTTATAATTGCCTTCCTTAGTCCTAAAACGGTACCGAAAGTTTTACCGGATATTTTATCGTTTCTGCCAATTCTGTTATTGTATTACTCATGGGTTTACGCGTTATTCCATAAAACGAAACGGCGGATAGAAGCCGGGAAGAAACAATTTTAAAAAATGACTGACGATTTTTACACATTAAAAAATATGTAGAAGAGACTAAAATGTCTTCGTTTTTTGCCGTAACCGGTCACCGGGAATCACGGTCTTTCACTGCAGAGACGACCTTTTATTAGGGGCTACGTCTCTGCAAAAATATGCAAAACGGTTTAAAAAGTTTACTGGTGAAAAGTCAATACTTAGAAATACATAGTTACTTTTAAAAATCGTCAGCCATTTTTAAAAATAAAGTATGTATTTTTATTTTCTCAGCTCTGTTACATACTCTATAACACAGAAAGTATGGCCATTGGTCAAAAATTTTTACATTTTTGGATTCGGGAGACCTTGAAACGTCGAAATGAAAAAAAATATTCGGGGTTTTTTCTATATGTATGGATGTTAGTATGCGTTGCTGACCAACGCGCACCGACCGAATGCGCTGCTAACCCAATGCGTTCGATATTTATTTCGGTCGGCACCCACCGACGCTCTCGATACGCCGTTTAGAAAATTCGTAATAAAAAGTTTTAATTGGCCTAAATTTGAGCTTTTGTAATTCCGAGTAACATTTTGAATAAAATTCGTTTGTTTTCATGCTATTTTATCTTTATGAACGTAAAATGAAGCCGTAAAAGTGAATTAGGAAGTGAATTAGCTCTATGGGAAACCCGTGATCTTTGACTTATCGATCCGGAAGTTTGGCCAGTACTTCACTGATAACCAGAAAGGCTTAAGTTTAAAATTTGAGCTTTCTAGACCCTGTAGTTTTTTCTTTACCAGCGTCTGCAATGTCAGATGAAGAAAAAAAATAGAGAAGGTGGTATTATGGAACCCCATTTTCATTACAGTGAATTGTAAACAAGGTATCATAATTACACCCACATTTTTGTGCGAAAAGTACTGGTAACTATTAAACTAAATGTTCCCAATTGAATTTTTCGCTACCATAACTATAAGTATGGTTTTTGAAAGCTTCTGTAAAAAAGTCAGAAAGTAGTTTTAGGGAAAACAGGATGGTAATAAGGAACCCCATTGTATGTTTTCAAAAAAATGTTTAATATATTCAAAAACAAATTGAAAAGTACAAAAAAGTTAATNCGCTACCATAACTATAAGTATGGTTTTTGAAAGCTTCTGTAAAAAAGTCAGAAAGTAGTTTTAGGGAAAACAGGATGGTAATAAGGAACCCCATTGTATGTTTTCAAAAAAATGTTTAATATATTCAAAAACAAATTGAAAAGTACAAAAAAGTTAATTAATTACAAAAGCATTTACTCCAATGTATTTTATATACAAAAAAAATACTTTAATAATAGAAAAATATGACCTCCATCAACAATATATATTCCACCAGCTCTTTTTCAATATTCTCAGGAAGAATTGGCTTTCTACCTAGTGTCTCTTTCACAAATTGCTCCGGACGAATATCTGCTTGAAAATGTCTGAATGTCTGTTCGCAAAGTAGTTTTTGGCACCTCATAAAATTTTGCAGTTTTCTTCAACCCCATTTTCTCGTTCCTTATAATACTCACTGCCTCTTCCATTTTTTCCTGGCTTCGTGTCTCTTTGGGTTTTTCTTTGGATTCTAGGCATCTGAAAATTAAAAAAGAAAAATCAATTTGAAAAAAATCAGTTTAAAGAACACTTATCTATCCAGAACATTTTTTTAAACCAAAATAACTTCAGAATTTAGCTAGATCTACTTATTTACTATATAGTTTTAGGTATCTATTTCTTATTTTTTCATTTTTTTCTATTTTTTTCATTCATCCACCACATACTTTTACAGAAATTATTCCATGGTTTGAGTTTGTAGGTAATACGGAAACCAGAGGAGTCGGGTTCCATATTAAAAGTACCAATGGGGTCCGTATTTCACGCGTTGCCAACTTGGGTTAACTTACTTTCTGTCGACACCAAACTTTAAAACTTTAAAAACGTGAACATTAGACATACAGTACTAACATGTACAGGTACTCCTAGGCCTCTAGAACGGGACACACTCACCAGTTAAGCTACAACTACGTGATTTATATTTTAGAAATAATTAAATTCACTTACCATTCAAAAATTTGGAATTGCGAAAAACAGAAACGTCTTGTTTCTGAGTGCAACCGCATAACTGAAGTGGGAGGCGTCTTCCCTTCGCTATGGATGTCTGTCAAGTGCAGTTCAGCCACAATTTGCTAGAGTTCGCCTCTATTATCAGTCTGAAATGGAGGTTCCATAATACCTGTATGTTCCATAATGCCACCTTCTCTACAGCTCATTTGGCGATTTTTTCACTTTTCAATCGCTTATATTTTGATAACCGCATTATAGTAAATCTTGAAATTTTGTACACTACCTAAGAAAATACTTTTCTTTCGAACGAGATATTCGGAGTTACTTCGGGTGATTAGGGGGCGGAGAAATCGTTCCCGAAAATCGTCAACTACGATTTTGGTATAAGTAGTCGGTCGGTGACTTTTTTTACTTGGAGGGGAGTCATTGCCATGACTTTCGATGGAGTATATGCTATTTAATTTGTAGAAACATTAGCTACTCTTCTCGAATTTCTTGAAAGCCGTACTCTTCTCAATTCTTCAATCTGTACTTTCTCATAGAATGTATCATTTCACACTTGGCGGGGAAATTTCTAGTTGTAAAAAATTGATGGCAACCGAAGCGTCAAGAACTGATGCCGTTGGGTGACACGAATGTTTCCGTTAGTCGATATTATTTTCCGAGACATCCGGTTAAATAAAGTTTTCTTAATTCAACAAAATAGGAATTAACATTGTACCTACAGTTTCTAAGAATCATTACCTGTCTCAATTAAGAATCGATGGCATTTTTTTTTGTTGAAAATTTAGAAAAATCCCCTTAATTTTGTCAATTTGGAAGGCGACGCCTCATAGATATTGGAAGTACTGTGACAAAATATTCACTCTTAAAAAAGATATTGGAAAAAAGTGTTTGAAAACGCGGCTACATCGATATAAACTTCGTCATTCGGTGACGTTCGACCTGGAGAAGAAACGCTAATACTGTATCGGTAAAACAGTACAGAACAGAAAACATAAAATAACCACTCGATTTCGACCAATAAATATTCTTTACAATAAAATTGTCAGCAAACAATTGCAAATTTAATAACAGTCGGAATGACATGTAACTGTGATAAAGCACACATACTGATTTTAAAAAGTAAGTCAATTTTTAGATGGAGCCTCTTATGGGCAATTTAAACGGACTGTAAAAATATTGAGCTGTGATTAGTTGGGTATATTTTTATTTTATTATTATTGTCTCTCTTTTCTCTGTTCTTTTTTTTGTTGATTGTATATATTATATATGTCTGTATCTTTAGTTTTTTTTTTACCCTTGAAAAAGGCAATGGTCATAGGGTCGTTTGGTTAAATAAATAAATAAATTAATTAATTAAATAAAAATAAATAGTATATTGCAATTAGTTTATAATATAGGCGATTATGGCGAATGGAAGTTTGGCATAGGAGCGGAGCGAGTGGGCCAATTTCCAAGAATACCATAATCGCTAATTATAAACGAATTGTCATACTGTATTTTGTGATTCGTCGCCTTGCGATCTATCTCCTGTCTCTTCTTCCTTTCGGAGTACAAGCGAATAGCAATACACTCCTCTGTACCCAGGAAAGGAAAGAAAGGAAAGTATTTTGTGATTAGATTACTCCTATAACACTATAGTTATGGAACTCAAAATCATGTATAAACAGTGTTTGTGGCATCCGTGCCATAAAAATTTTTTGAGCATGGCTTTATGGCACGGATGCTACAAATACTGTTTTTATACCTCGTACATGATTTTGAATTCCGTAAATATAGTGTTATAGGCGTAGTCTAACTACAAAAGATATTTAAACGACTTTAAAAATATTACTTTAAACTTTATATTTCGTTCTTTTATATTTTGGTACCGGTGGAATACTATATATCAGCAATGGTTTTATATTTTGCACATTTTGTATAAAGTTTTGCAATGGCTTGTTACGGATTCGCGGGACCGGAGTAAATTCGAACCAGGGGCCTATAGTGTCGACTTCGGGCGTTTTACTTCCGGGGAAAATATTTTCTTACAAGTGATAGTCAGGAGCCCCGGGCAATCGCCCTTTCTGCCTGTGGGATAACGCATCACCGAATTTTCCAAACACGCGATTAGCACTTAACTAAAATTAAACAAATTTTTAATTAAGTATTTAGTCGACCGATTATTTGTTGACCGTCCGCCAACTTTTATTTCGGCCGGCAGACTATTCAACTTTTTAAAAAGTAATCAAGCAAATAAATAGCACTCGATTTTCGATTAGGTTCGAAGTCGTTCCGCTAACTTTCGTCCGCCGCCGAAAAAAGGTGGCCGGAGGCCGAGAGCGTCAAAGCAAAGAGGGCGATTTTGTCGGCGACCAACCAGTGGCAGAAAAAGCGGTAGACGGCGGGAAAAAGAAATAAATACCGGTAGCGACGGTTATTTGCCGACCGATGGCTATTTTAGCGGGTTGGTCCGCTTTTTTGGGTCGAGGGAAAAGAATTGCAAGAAACGCAGCCGTCGTCCTCCACACAATATTCCGTTAACCGGGAAAAGACACTGGGTGGAACACGAAACGTGAAAGCACGGCCGGAAAATAAGTATGGAAAGAATGAAGAATGGGTTAAAATATTCTAGGATTTAAAGGATATTTTCCACTTAAAGCCGGAATCTTTGACGGAAATCGAGAAGAAATTAGAAAATCTTTCCTGGCTTCCGACGAGAACCTTTCTCACCATCCAGTCCGGTACCTCAGGCCCTGCTTCGTTTACACTTCGTAGCCGACAAGAAACGTTCGTCGGGTGTATTCAAAGTTGTCTGGGCGGACCCGAAGAATCGAGAGTGGTCGCCCTCGTCCTTTCCACGCTAAAACCAAACCGGTTCTTTCGGCCCGCCATCCTCAGACATTCCTTCTTCGTCTGGAGGCGGAAAAGACCAAAAGGGTAGAATGATCTCGACCGAAGTCTCGGACCGGAAGGACGGTTTGTACCACTTCCCCTTTTCTTCGTGCCACCGTTCTCAATGTCTAGTCCTGGCAACGGTGTACTCGGAGGAGACGAGGGGCCCGGCACCGCTAAAATAAAAGGAAAAGAAAGCGCAAACAAATTTCAGAACACGTGAAAGATATTTTTAAAAAAAAATTCCCATTATGTCGTTTTCCATGCTAAACATGCTAAACATGCTAAACATCGAGATGCTAATGCTACGCGGATGAGGGGATTACTGCTGGCGTCTTTCCGAAACTTTATAACTCGAGGGCGACGAACGTTGTCGTGTTCCGTCACCGAAGTTAATCGATCCTCTGACGCTTCTCACCTGCAATGTCGTTCTCTCGTTCTGTCTTTCCGGTTGGAAAATTTGCAACGCCTTCCCAATAAAGCACGCTATTTAAGCGTTCCTGTAACCAAACGCTCCGGCGAGCAATTGCTTAATTAACTTTCCCGGAAACGTTTAAAACTGGCCGTCTATGGCCGGATGGCCGGGCGGTTAAGACGACAGCCTACCGCTTTGGGGGATCCTGGAGCGAATCCAGACGGGTCGAAAAATTCCGGGTTTTTCGACCGGGTCATCACCCGGCCGCCCCATTGTGGGTCTGGCCGAACCCATAATGGGCTTGTTAAATGAAGCCCTCTTATGCCACAAGGTGGAAAGAGTTAATAAAAAAAAATTGTCCGTGTGGCGCCATCTGTTACGATATTTTATTATCAAAAACTTTTTATATTTTTAATGATTACAAAATGGCAAAAAGCTTAATTTTGAAGGTAAGGATGGGCTTTAAAAAAGTTATAAATGCTACTAACGAGTACTGAAAATCGTCGATAAGTCCGATTTTAACGGAATCGGTGCTGTCTTATCCGTTGGGCACTTTGGGCATGGTGCCTAGAGTCTACGAAATTAAAAATTGAGAAATACAAATTATGTGAATTAAAATAAAACATTACATTTTTTTTTTATTTTATGTAGACTTTTCTACACGTTTTTCCTGCAAATTCTTTAATAATTTCTTCCACTCGAAACTGTTTTAATAATAGACCGCGCCACGATACTACCGGTGACGCCACCGACGGTAAATTGCTAAAATTGTCGATACGGTAGAATCCCGATTATCCGACGCTGCATGGGATAAAAAGCAACTCCGGCAATTTAGGATTAAAAATTACGAGTACGAAAGATTTAGACTGTATCACTTTTCAGCCTCTTTTTTATACTTTAGTGAAGTTAACCATATACAAGAATAGTTTTTACATTATTTATACAACTAATAACCTACAATAATTTTAAGAATAAAAATGAAGGCTATAACCTTGTTGCTATTTTTTAATATTAGTGGTTTGTCTGGCTTCCAAGTAAAATAATAAAAGGTAATGAAAAAACTTATTTTGTAGTAAGTGATATCGTAGTTTATTATTTTAAATTAGTCGCTGACAAGGAAGGAACTAACACGAAATAAGAGAATACCGAAGAATCAAACGCGCGAGTTATCCGAATTATCCGACTTTTTTTATGAAAAAAGAAAACGAATATTAGTTAGGACACGAAGTATGCCTGGAGTAAAATTACTTACGAAACAAATATAAATTTTAAGAAATTTAATCGGCCATCGAAGGATTTGTAACGAAGAGAATTTTATTTACTGTTTCGCTGTTAGTCGTTTCTCTTCTCTGTTTCTTATTACACTTTTCATCATTTTTGACGAAAATTTTTCCGCCGTTTTCATTTGAACGATAAAAATCTCTCGCCAAATCCCGGGAGATGGAACAACCCGAGCTTTCTTTCGAAGCTAACCTTTTCACTATTTCGGGCTTTCGAAACTGAACCCTCTGTAGTTTATCAACACTAATACCCGGCGTCGACGAATCCTAATCCAAAATAATACTATATTGTGGCGTAATAAAACATTTTCGTACCGATACCACCATTGCGACACTAGGAGACGGGCTCACCACTTTCCACATTTCACCAGACGTAAACTCTAAATCTTAAATCGGAACAGATTTAAAATACAGTAAGACCCCGCTTAACGCGGGGTATGCGTTCTTAGACAACAAAGCGCTAAGCGAAACAGCGTTAAACGAGGTCATTTTAACATAGAGTAAATAGGGATAGGGGAACACGCGACCAAAAATAAACAAATTTTACTTTAATTTTAAGTTATTTTTATATTAATTTGTATAATAATATATGTTAAATAACACATAAACATAAGCACATAGAAAAGTAAAGTTTATGTTTTGTGACGAAGGTCCTGACTTTTCTGAAATTCTTTGTTCTTTTGCAATAAAGTCGTGAAGTTTTATTTGTCGCTTTTTTCTTTCCTTAAGCAAATGTCGGTAGCGGAAGAGCGCATCCAAAACGCCTCCCTTTGCTTTGCACTCCTTTCAAAATCTGGATCATTCGCTACAATTTGATCAACAATTTCGGTTATCTTACCAAACTTTCACTAAGGAAATCCGTAGAGAAAGTTTTGGGTTCTTCGTTTTCAGAATCTCTATTTTCCAGTTCCACGTGAATTCCATGTTCTGCCAGTTCTTGAAGGTCGTCGTTGGTGAGGATCTCACCAGAAACCTGCTGTAACTCCTCAATATCCTGCTCGTCTATATCTCCTAGTCCTGCTATATCGATTAGGTTGAGTTTGATCAACCTAACGATACAGAAATAGGCTCTTCTCGTTGAGAATTCTTGGATACCTTCAGCCATAACTTCTTCCACACTTCGTTCGTGCATTTATCAGTTAATTCTTGTCAAGCGAAGTCAATATTTCCTACGTCATCCATGATGTTATACAGTGGAACCTCGGTATACGTCTGCTTTAGAATACGTCCAATTCGGAATACGTCCTGTTTGGACGAAACAAATTTTGCTCGGTATACGACTTAATTCAATTATAAGCGCCATCTATGAACAAGTAGCACTATCGGTGTACTAGACCAGATTAGACGTTCGCGGTGCCACGGTTTATAACTTTGTTAAATTTCTTCTGATTTTAATTTGTAAGTAACATTTTATTATTTTTATTAATCATGAATTGCAAAAAGGCAACAGAAAAAAAAATTGCCATTGGACTTGAAAAAGGAATTTTTTGGGAATTTTGAGGTTGGACGCCTGTTCGAGATTTAACTGTTGCATTCCGTATTCCGAGAACGACGATATCGACAATCGTGAAAAAAAGACATTATTAAATCTGCTAACGTTGTGAAAGGGGTTAAATCAATTTCTAAACAGAGATCGAAGACATTAGATCGTGTCGAGAAATTGCTTTTGCTTTGGATAACTGAGAAACAGTGCGCTGGCGACAGCGTATCGGAAGAAATTATTTGCGAGAAAGCTAAAGGGATACATGCTGATCTGATGAAAACTCAAGCAGGAACTAGCGAGGAAAGCGAGGTGTTTAAAGCCATCCATTTTTTTTTTTTACATGAGAACGGATTAATCATTTTTACATTACTTCTTATGGAAAAGGTTGGTTTGGTATACGTCCTATTCGGTATAAGTCCAAACACCAGGAACGGATTAAGGTCGTATACCGAGGTTCCACTGTATTTTTTTTTTCAAAATTACACCAAACAAACATAGATTTAAAGAAAGTACACCTTTTTGCCACCTTTTGCTGATTGGTTCGTGTTCGTAAATAATCGTATTATATACGAATCAATGAAATGCCGCGATAATTTAAATCGGCGTAAATTTTGAGCTTTTTTTTTGGCTTCGAGCAGACCGCGTTATATCAAATCAGCGTTAAGCGGGGTCTTACTGTATATATATATTTTTTATAAGGTCGATACTTGGTTTTGCGCGTTTGCGTGAAAGTTGTAGAAAACGTCGCAATTTAGCGCCGTTGTAGTTATTAAACTCGGCCGGTGAGAATGGTATAACGTTTATTACGAAGGGGACGTGGCACCTTTCCTGTAATGCAGTCAAATCTCTCTTTAGCGATATTTAGCGGAATCGAGAAAAAATATCGCCATATAGAGATTTGTCGTTATAATGAGAGTTTTTTTTTGAAAGTATCTCCCTCTTTTAAAGTTGTCAGACTGCAAATGGCTTATTTCTACAAAGTTAGACGATGTTAGAACAGACAGCCGTAAAGTATTATTAGTCTCGAAGTGATTTTATTGCTTGTTATTTCTACGGTATATGTTAGACCTCGAAGTCTAAAATTAATCGAAACTCGAATCTTCGCGGAAAAAAATGAATTAAACTTAATTCTAAAACAATTTCTTAAAGTGAATGCTTTTTGTAATTATTGTAAATGTAATTGCCACACCAAAAGATTTCTGCGCGCTTTCTACGAGAATTATATTATGCTAAATAAAATTATAAGTAATTTTAGACGCTAAAACAACAAAAGCACAGCAAATCAGACAGCCGAGATCTAGCGGGTAACATTGGCGATAGGAATCAAGACAAATAGGGATTTAAGAGAGCGCAACATTTTGACCGAAGCAAAGCCATAAATTGAAATTAATTAAAATTTAATTTACGGCATTATTATTGTTGTAAAGAGAGGGAAATACTGCATATTTTACTAGTACGATAATAAAAATATACCGAGAGTTGACCGTACATCGAATGTAATAAAAATTTGTAATGTAACCACGACGTTACGCCGATGTTATTTGATGAAAAATTTAATATTTTTAAAGAGAAAAGTTTATTGGAAGACATCTTTAAATTCGGGTGAATTAAAGAAACTAGATGATAACTAAGGAGGCTAACGAGTGTCTGAAGTAAATTAGCGGAAACCCCGATTATGCAAATTATTTGCAAAATATAGGCTATATTTTTGCTATAAATTTTAAATTTAATTCTCCTTACAAAGTGGAAAAAATACAAAAATATAAATGTATGTACCGAATGGTGTATTTTTACCACCCGCTGCGAGAATCTAAACATAGTAGAAACGAGATAGATCATTCCGGTTACGTAATGTCAAATAAAAGACGGGATTATTGTGTAGATTAACTAGTGAGAACAAAAACCGGAAATTCTCGAAATCGATTAACCGGTTTTGTTTTTTTTTCCGGCTGTTATGAATACATAATAAGAGAAAGTATTGAAATCGTGTTAAATTTTACCTTTCGAGTTTGTTGTGAATCTCAACGTTTTAAGACATCTAAACCCAAAAAAAGTAAGATAAAAAAAAAAAACGAAAACCATGTGTGCGTGTTGGCGACTATTTCGATTAATATCTCGGGATGGAGTAAAGATTTATAAATTAATTTTGGCACAGTAGTTTCTATATAAGAAGTATTAATGCTATTAAATTTTGATGGTTAAAGCACAAGAGAATGTGGCGATAGAGGAGTATTGTGTCATATTTCGAAAGAGATTAGACTAATGAAGATTTTACTTATTATTAACATTTACATTAAAAAAAAAAACAAAACTCATCTCTACCTTCAAAATTAAGCGGTTTGCCATTTAATAATAATAGTTTTTTTAATAACCAAATCTCATAAGAGATGGCGCCACACCGTTAATTGTATGATTAATAATATAAAAGTTATTTTTATATAAAATCTCATAACAGCTGGAAAAATTACGCAACTCATTGCTGGATTTTCTATATATCAACCGGTTTCAAAACAGCTTGGAATTCAGTAGAATTCCAAGAAGTAGAATTCCAAAAAGTAGAATCTTGGCTTATATTTATCGTAGTACTTTATTATTAATAATAAAATATTAATATTTTATTATTAATAATAAAGTACTACGATAAATATAAGCCAAGATTCACGAATATGCCCGTTTCACGTATAAACCCTGCTAAAAAGAATTCTTCTACATTACAACAGACTGCCGAAATCTTCTACATACCAACAGACTGCAAGAAACACTGGCGAATTCTTCGCCAGTGTTTCTTGAATGTGGGTAAGAGCCGGAGTGTAAGTATTAACCAATTGAAGTCGAAGACTTTCTCGTTTTAAAATTAATTTTACGTTTTAAAAATAATCTCACGTTATATTGAAATATTGAAAGGACGATTTCTTTTGCAGGTTCGCTTGAATCGATTCAAAGTGAAGTTGACGGTGAGACAAGATCCGGATTTAAACGGGCACAACAGTCAAGACAACGAGAACATAACGGGAAAAATTCCACACGAAGAAGATCCGTTGATTTCGGTAGATTCCGCCCGCGTGGTGTATCACAGAACGACGATCACCAGCGAGGTGACTTTGCACGTGGGACGAAGAAAATCGAACGCTATGAGTTATCTTAAAGGAAAATTCAAGGACTGTAAAAACTGTGTACAAGTTGTAACGCTAAACCGAAACATGTTTAGTAGTGTATCCGTTACGCGTAGAATTATCATATATCCGAGTCTACTTTATTGCCAAATAAAAGTGAAAGAAGACCGGTAAACATTATGTCGCCTTTTTCCTTTTCAAATAGTTTTTAAATAGGGTTTTCTAAAACCGCTGTTTCACAAGAACCGGTTTTGTCGCCAGCCCTAGTAGATATTGCATTGACGTAAACCTACTCCTATAGCGACTACTACGTATAGAAAATCGACGGTTTTAATTATATAAAAAGACTAGCTGCAAGGACCCGCTTCGCTGGGTTTTACTTGGTTTTGCGCGTTTGCGTGAAAGTTGTAGAAAACGTCGCAATTTAGCGCCGTTGTAGTTATTAAACTCGGCCGGTGAGAATGGTATAACGTTTATTACGAAGGGGACGTGGCACCTTTCCTGTAATGCAGTCAAATCTCTCTTTAGCGATATTTAGCGGAATCGAGAAAAAATATCGCCATATAGAGATTTGTCGTTATAATGAGAGTTTTTTTTTGAAAGTATCTCCCTCTTTTAAAGTTGTCAGACTGCAAATGGCTTATTTCTACAAAGTTAGACGATGTTAGAACAGACAGCCGTAAAGTATTATTAGTCTCGAAGTGATTTTATTGCTTGTTATTTCTACGGTATATGTTAGACCTCGAAGTCTAAAATTAATCGAAACTCGAATCTTCGCGGAAAAAAATGAATTAAACTTAATTCTAAAACAATTTCTTAAAGTGAATGCTTTTTGTAATTATTGTAAATGTAATTGCCACACCAAAAGATTTCTGCGCGCTTTCTACGAGAATTATATTATGCTAAATAAAATTATAAGTAATTTTAGACGCTAAAACAACAAAAGCACAGCAAATCAGACAGCCGAGATCTAGCGGGTAACATTGGCGATAGGAATCAAGACAAATAGGGATTTAAGAGAGCGCAACATTTTAACCGAAGCAAAGCCATAAATTGAAATTAATTAAAATTTAATTTACGGCATTATTATTGTTGTAAAGAGAGGGAAATACTGCATATTTTACTAGTACGATAATAAAAATATACCGAGAGTTGACCGTACATCGAATGTAATAAAAATTTGTAATGTAACCACGACGTTACGCCGATGTTATTTGATGAAAAATTTAATATTTTTAAAGAGAAAAGTTTATTGGAAGACATCTTTAAATTCGGGTGAATTAAAGAAACTAGATGATAACTAAGGAGGCTAACGAGTGTCTGAAGTAAATTAGCGGAAACCCCGATTATGCAAATTATTTGCAAAATATAGGCTANTAGGTTAGGTTAGGTTTGAACGTGCGTCCCCACTGTTTCCTTTCTTCTCTTTGCTGGAATCAGAGACGAGCCGCCATTTTACTCACCATAGGTAACATTATCCAATTGTGCTTACTTATTAGTGCAGTCTAAAGATTGGTGACACTTTGAATTTCATAGCAATTGGTTTCTGCGACAAGTACACCTATTTGTGGTACATTTATTTGTGGCAAAGATCTTATTTTCACTTTACCGAGTGCCCAGTAGGTAATGTGCGGATTACCTAGATAATCTGTACATTACCTAGGTAATTTGAGAAATGGAACAATTTTAGCAACTTTAACGGATCACCCTAGTTAATCTGCAGATTAGCTAGGTAATTTGCATATTAACGGATTTCGAGCTTTAGCGGTAACATATATAATATAGATATAGATATATATATAGATAGATATAGATATAGATTAAAATTAAAATCGAATTACGTGGCAATTATCAAATTCTGAAGAAAAGGCAAGAAAAAATATCTCGCCGTGGACGTTTTGCGAAACGATTAAAAATGTGAAAAATAATCAGGGTGCGCTGTAAACTTTGTGGAAAAAGGACGGGGGGAAAAAAGTAATTGTCGGAGAACGGAATCTTATTACGAAAAATACAAACCACAGTTCTCTGTTCCCCTTAAAATGTTTGCAAAAGAAATGAATCAAATGGAGACAATTATTTTAATCCACGGCATGCCAACTTCTGACGGAGAATATCGCGGTACGCTATTGTTATTTCTTAAAAGTTGAAGAGTAAATACAAGTAAAAACTTTGACGTCGTCACTCGGCGTTGGCAATTAACACCAGCAGAATCGATATTTCCTCGGAGGCTCTTCCCTGTTTACGAATATGTAAATTGATTAAAAGTCCCTCCAGCGCCGGATTCTGATAAAAATATTACTCGAAAAATGTAAAAAAGTCCAGGACGAAGTGCGTTATTTTTCTACCAGTCTATTCCGACAATAAATATTGGCCCGCACCGCGTATCGATTACGCAAAATTATTTTCAATTAACCCCAAATGACGTTTATTTTATCTTTTCTCCAAGTCTTTGCAGTTTTGTGATCACGCTGTACTTCAGAGTCGGTGACGTGGCGGGAAAGTTTTCGCCGAAATTTGAAAACATTTCGTTAATAACTTTACGGCGGCCTTTAAATAAGCTGTTTCTCGATTTATCTTCGCTAATTACTTTCGGATATGACATTCCATCGATAGAAAAATTCGGCATTTCTCTGATACAAACGGCACGGTAAAAGACGCGTTAATTCTAATAAACGGGTAGAGAAATGCCACGAATGAACGCTTCTGGGTAAATGGCGGACAAAGCAAAGACCGACTAATAAGGCAATAAATGTCTCTCGTATTACCGACGGAGCCGTTAGCTTTTCGTTCCGTCCAAATAGCGAGGTGACAATTAAGGACCGACAAAATACGGGGGAAACCAAATGAGTTTGTGTAACTTACTGTACGTCGATGAATAAATTTAGCATTTAGCGAAAGAATTTTTTTTTTAATTGCCACTAACAGTAAGTCGGGAAAAAACTTTCTTAAAATCGATAAATATATTCTCGGATTTCAAAGTAATCTTTTTATAATTTATCGAAAAATAGATACGCCGAATATTTATTATAATTTACAGTAGAGCATCGTTTATCCGAAGGTCGGTTATCCGAAGGAATTCCAGTCGACAAGTTTAAATTTTCGCCAGTGCTGTAGCGCTGTAATCTTTGGCTATGTCTTCGGCTACTCAAATATTTTATGTTTTTGATACTAAATTAACTTCTGAAGTATAATTTTTTATTGTTTTTATATTTTTCAATATATTTATTTTGTTCGTACAAAATAAAAAAATAATTTTTAACGATACAATAGTCTTCGTTAGGCTTAACATCGACGAAAATTCAACGCGAAGCGACACGCAACGGAGAAAAATTTCAACACGGGATAAATTAATATATTTTTCCGTACATAATTGGTTATCCGAAAAATAAGTTATCCGAACAACCCCAGTCCCCAATTGATTCGGATAAACGACGCTCTACTGTATTGTAATTATATATCACCGGTTTGAAATATTATATACGCTTTCTATCTTACACCCGATTCAATATCATTTATTTTTGTATAATAAAAATACCGTAAGGACGAAATTTACGTAACGATAATTTTGCGCGTTAATAAACTGTCGGAGGCAAAATAAAATACCGAAATTTATATATTAAAGTCGCATTTTGGCACGAGATGGCATTAAGAGCGGGGATGACGTCACTAAGAAATCGGGTCATTGGACCGATGCCAAAGCGTCCGAGTTTTTCGTGACGCTCCGGGTGTTTTTGATGGGGTGGAAATGGCGTCGTCGTCGGCCAAAGCAATAAAGTGTAGCGAACGACCTAATAACCGACGACGATTGTTCTTCCGCCGGTCGTCAAAACAAAATTAGGAACAAATTAGTAGGGAAAGAAAGAAAAATCGACGAGCTTTCAATGAAATCGTAATTAAGGCTTCTGCTGGTATTTATAAAACGTCTGATTTTCCGGCAGAAGGAGGGAAAACTTTTCAAACGACGCGCTTATTTGGAAAATGTCGATTGTAACCGCGTTTTCTTTTGAAGAACGCGTCCTTTAAGCCAGATTAAAGTGCAGACGACCGGTGGAGGGTTCTGGGAAGGAATCGCCTACTTCTACTTCCTTTTCCACTGAGACGAGGCCAAATTTCGTTGACAACGAAAAGACAAGCTGTGAACACGAAAGGACGTTAAGAGTAACGCTACCCGCGGATCCGGCCGAGGTAGAAATTTAGCCATTAATTAAAAGACCAAAGAGGCTGGGTGGAGATGGGAGGAGTAAATAAACGTTTTTGGACGAAGGAAACAGACAGTCGATAATAAAACAATAATTTTATTTATTACATAATCGACGAAAACCACATTTTGGTGTACGTGTTTATTTCGTTGCCGGAGCAATTTTAAGCACGTGGCCTAAATAAAATTCTTTAAGTTAGGAGACCTCTTCGGTTCCGTGAGCACTTAACAATGTCTTCTTCTGTATTCCCATGAAATGCGAAGGAAGAACTCGTCATTTAACGCGTTTCGCTTTCGTTAAAAATCACATTTTAAAATATATTTGTATATAAAACTGTTTATAAATACATATACAAAATATTATCGTAATATACATGTTTAAAAACAAAGAAATAAAATTCTTTCGTTAAAATCTAACATAAACATTCGACGGAGACGGAAACCGTCCCGCCACGCCTATATATTAATTTTAAAATTTTATACACTCTTTAAAAAAGTTTAATATCTTATAAAATTTTTCGTTGTTATCTTCTGTTTAAAAATTTCTGCATTTTCAAATAAAATTTATTTTAAAAGTATAAAAATTAACACGAATAATAACTCTTTAAATTTTAAAATAATCATAATTTTAAAACAATATGTACACAGATAAAATACTACGAGAGATTGTCCGTAACCATTCGACCACTATTAGAAATTACGAAAAGCCGGGTCTCATCGCTCCGCGCAATGGATACGAGAACGCCTTCCGGTTCCCCGGAAAAGCCCGCCGAAATTATTTAGCACTTTCATCCGCGGAAAATTACACCCGGGATATTCCGACGGGGACCGGGCGAAGAAGAAAGAAGATTTAATTAGCGCCTGGCTTGGCGCCGTTTATTAAATCGAAAAATTGGTAAACAATGGGATTAAGCAGTAATGGACTTGGAAAGGACTTTGCTTTGACCTACGCCGAAGGGGAGAACAGAAACGCCTGGCGTCCTCTTTCTCGAATAAAAGTGTGCCGAAAGTTGAACGTCCTTTCTCGCTAAACTCCAGCCTCCGACAATGAGTTTGCCCCAAAATATGGATCTGCCCGGCGGCCCTAACCCGCGCCGTGGCAATATCAAACACCATCCCGGCCGTTACCGACCAAACCCTAATTTCCAATTCCATTTTCTAATTTTTCGCATTGGCCCAGTTCCGGACGAATCTTTCGGAAACGGCGAAAAAGCAACTTTTAAATTCTATCGGATTTGGTAAATTCTCAGGCATTTAAGTCGACGCGTCGACTCCCGGCCGGGAATTCGTCCGCTGCCTGACGTAGTCGGAACCAGTTTGGCATTTTTTTCTTAATCTCTTATAACCGCCGGACCTTGGACCGCGTGTTTCCGGGACGCGTGCGCATGTCCCGTTTCCGGCAAAACGAGAATCTAACGTCCTCGTTTCGACGTTGCTGCTTTCTCGTAATTTCTCTCTCCACCGTCCACTAAATCTTCAAACCCACCGTTTTTATAATTTTTCTCTCAAACTTTTACGCGGATTAAATCCTTGGAATTTTTTAAACCGAAACTTTTCTAAAAATTTATAACAATAATTACGGATAATTTACCTAAGTTTTACAAATTTAATTTACGTAAAAAACTTGAACCTCTAATTAAACTTTATATTTTGGCAGTTGATCTTTCTAATCCATATACCGCGGGTAAAAATACACTAGTTTCGGCCGGTTATACTTAAATAATATATTAAATTGGGCGGAATTAGAAATTATTAGAATTGACTGGCCAAATATCCCGGAAAATTATGGCGGATACGAGTGGCAGATCGAACGACTCCTGTGAATCTGGTAATCTCACCCAACTGCGCAGGGTTATTTTGAAAGGGCCGAATAGTATATAACGGTTATATGGATAAATAAAGATTTAAAAATGATATTTTCAATCTTTACCACGTCGAGGCTATAAATTTAGAAAAATAAAAAGCAACGTCGAAGACCCGTGTGGGGATATTTTCTTTAAACGGAAAACATACTTTAATCTTTCGCCGGTTTCTTATTTTGGAAAACAGTTGCGGTAGATTCCGCTTCCAGCGGCATTTTTATTTTATTTGTTTTATTAATTTTAAAAATCTGCGGCCAAAATAAAAATGTCGCCCCAACTCGATTCCTGCGCCACCACTTTCCTCAGCCGGAAATCGGTGGACGAAAACGAACAAACGGCCATCCAAGTCAGAGAATATACTCCATAACATTTTCGTTAAAACCCATCGAAGAATTAAAATTAAGGAAGAAATCGGAGAGACGTTTACACTCAATTCTTTCTCGATTTAAAAACAGTGCAGTTGTAATCGGCAATAAAATGTAATATTTCACTGCGAAATCTGCCTATTCCTTCGGGAGAAAACCTTTATCGCCTTCGATTACGGAGGAGATATAAAAAAAATAATAATCTTAAAAGTCGACCCGAAACAAACGATACGACATTTAACTGTCAGCTTACCGTAGGCGAGATTGATAACGTATTATTCACATTAAAAACGAGTACAGTTCCGGCCAAACCACGGGAAAAATCAGAAATATGGAACGGCGTATAATTCGGAAAGATCGACGTCATTTTGAATACGTTAATTAACATTTTGAAGTTATTTCCGGATAAAACAGTTATGAGGAGACTTCTCTTATCGTTTCTACGGCAATGGCTAAGATCGATAAGAATTATCGGTCTTCTCGAGTGCGTAAAAAATTGCTGCTTTTCTAATTCTCGACGACGATTAATTCTAGAATTTTGCAGTATAAAATAAATTCTCGTTATCCTATTTACGTGGGCGAGAACAAAAGATATCGCTCCGAAAGTTTGAAATTACGCGAACTGGAGTGGTAAGAAATGTTTATATGTATACAGTATATATTCTTATAACTTAAATTATTTCGTAGTTTGAAATCTGCATAAAAATCTTACTTTGGTTAATAACCATTTTCACGAAGCGTATTTATACGATTTGGACAAAGCGTTGGAATTATAGTGTGAAATGACGTGGTAAAAGTAATAAATTAAAAATATTACGTCATCGATACTTTGAATAGAGACCATGCGACGGACGTTATATATTAAAAGGGCGATAATGTTAACGGGAGAGAAACGACCGGTGTCTTCCTTCGCCACTTCACTAAACGACGATTGGATGTTCGGCAGTCGTCGGCACGGAAACAGAAGTGTATTGTGTATATCGCATGTGACGCATATCTGGACTTCGACGAAGTTTGGGCTTTCGTCCGAGCCTCGACGCTATACTTTTCCTGAGTTGGTGCTGAGTCTGGCTGGCCGGCGGACCTTCAGCCGAAGTACGGATAGGCGGCCGGCGGTGCCGTGGGTTGCAGGGGTACTTCCGTGGTGCTGGTGGTGGTGACTGTGGTCTCGTACACGCTGGAGCTGGTCACCGTGCGAAATTTGGTACTGAAAGCGTTGTAAGTCAGCGTGTATACTCTGGTGCTGTAACTGGTGGCTGTGGTCACCGTGGTGTAAGTGGAAGTCAGAGTGGTAAACTGTGGAGGAGGCGGCAGGGGAGGCGGCAGGTGGGTGGCGATCAGCTGTTGCAGCTGCTGTTGCTGTTGGATGGCTTGAGTGTTGAGGTACGGCCGCACCGTCGTGGTGTAGTTGGTCACCGTTCTTTCTGTGGTCGAAAGACTCTCCGACAGCGTCCTGGATCTGGTGTGCCTTCCGTCGTAAAAACTTACCACTTTAGTACTGTAAACCGTATCCGTCGTGACGTAAGTGGACGTTTTGGTGATGGTCGAATACAGCGTGACATGACGATTTAACTGCTGCAGTCCCAGGTAGACGGCGGCCAAGGGATTCTGCTGCAGGGCCACGCCCAGAGAAATCAGCGGATTGGCCAGCTGCAAGGGTATGGTACCGGAATTGGCGCCTAAAGGAAGATAGGAGTTATCGATTCCTGAACCCTGTAACATGGGAGACTGGGGAAGGGGAGTCTGCAACAGCTGTTGCTGCGGAGAAGGCGGCAGAGGCACGGCTCCGTTTAGAAGCCCGGTCTGGGCGTTGAATCCAGCGTCTAAAGTGGGTACCGCATTTATTTCTTCGGGGGGAATGGTCACTTCTCCCGGGGGCATGGTTTTGTAGGCGGTGATAATTTTGAGAATAAAGAAGCTTTCGGTCACCGTGTGAAACGAGGTGGAGTCCCCGTCTAAAATGGGTAGTAACGAAGTCCTCCAGGTTCTTTCGGTGGTAGTGTAGGTTCGGGACACCACCACGGGCGGTGTTTCGCCTTCCGCCACGCTGGTGGCCAAACCGTTCTGCGCCGGCGATATTTCTTGTATGCCGTTAGACACGTAAGCCGATTGGTGGACCGTTTTGGGCACGGTGGTGATTATGGTCAAAGTCCTGACCGATTTTCTTCGTCCCACGTGCAAAGTCACCTCGCTGGTGATCGTCGTTCTCTGATACACCACGCGGGCGGGATCTACCGAAATCAACGGATCTTCTTCGTATGGAATTTCTCCCGTTATGCTCTCGTCGTCTTGACTGTTGTGCTCGTTTAAATCCGGATCTTGTCTCACCGTCAACTTCACTTTGAATCGATTCAAGCGAACCTGCAAAAGAAATCGTCCTTTCAATATTTTCTCTCAATTTTTACTATTTAATTTATTGTAAATTATATTATTTTAGCGTTAATTGATACGCCTTCATTTATTCTATAAACACCGACTTAACTGAAACAATACGTTGCGCAATAATTATAATAAATTTACAATTTCTCTAAATATTACCAGGGTTGTTTTTCCATTCGAAAATTAAATGGATTACAATAAATTATTGGTGGATAATTTGTCGTCCTTGCAAATTTTGTTAGCGTGATACGAAGCTACGAACTCTGAATCTTTTATTACCAGCGCTTTGTCGCGTATTGTCGAAAATACTCGATTACTCGTCGATAAGGAAAAGAAAAGAAAGCATTTCTTCGAGTAATGGTTTGAACATTATTTCAGCATTTTTTCAGTTTTGTTATTTAGAATTACATTATTAAAAAAAATATTAATTGTTAACACATAAAATAAAATAAAATATACTTATTACATTTTAATAAAATAGAGTGTAAGTTAGGTAAACTTTTTCTTTCTGTTAAATTTAATGTAAATTATATTTTAAGTGTGTCTTTTTCGATATTTCGATGGTAATATTTAACTAAGATTGTCGACACTTTCTAACATCGTAGAAAGGGACGTCGGGACGAAAGGGTCAGCGATGCACTTTCTCGAGGCGTAACGCGCATGGGAAACGTTATACGATTATACGTGCGGGTTAAGAAAGAAAGAAAAACGTTACCTAGGGGAATTTTTTAAAACAATATAAATATGGCGATTTACATTTGAATCTAGACTAAGGATAATGTGTAATTTAAATCATTACAAACCTAGTGACCGGAGAACTTTACGAAAGTCAAAGTTCGACAATTATGTTCAATAGACGTAACTATCTACGCGGTTCGAAACTAGATTTTTGTCGTTTAATGTTATATTCATGAGATACCGGAACTCTATACGGGTCTTTTAGGAGTAAAATTCGCTCGACTTTCTTTTATGAATAACAATAATAATAAATACGAGAGCATATAGAGCACGTGCGAAGAATATCCTGAAAGTGAAAATACTGTAATGAAGGAGCGACCCGTCCACTCTGCCGATCTAAACTCGCTAGAGCGTTTGTGAAACGAGTCGGGAAGACACGTGGCAGTCCAGATAATCTATTCGAAATTATCCGGCATTTTTGTTCCTGACCGTTATGGAAAGTTAACAAATTAATGTTATATTCTGATCCCGATTTTCGTCATTAATTTCAATGTAGAAAATGAATGCTTATCGATTAATTTCTACTTTTCGCAGATTTGAATTTTGATGCGGGGACGAATTGTTGCATTTATAGAAGAGGAGGCCACGTCACTATCGTCGATCGACTTATTTTCTTAGGAATGAAAGGAATACATACAAACGATTTTTGCGTTTCGTTTGTATGTATTCATTTGTATGTATTCTCATTTGTATGTAATCGTTTGTATGTATTCCTTACATTCCTAAGAAAAGCACGCATTATTTTCTATATTGCTTGAATATAAATTATTGTTATTCTAGAGCAATTCTGCCATAATCATTTACATATTTTAAAATAATTTTATTTATTTATTTTTATTCTTTATGGTGTAGCTAACCTTCATTGAAAATTTGATTTAATCTAAAAATTCATATTGTTTGAAAAATTTAAAAATTTGGGTTGGTTTCTTAATTTTTGACCAGCGGAACATTCGTTATTTTTCGTAATAAATTGATTCGAATAATAAAATAATTTTACGATTTTATAGTAAATTACGATTGAAATAAATTCGTTTAACGAACACTGCATACAGTACTTTCATATTTCAATATAAAACACTTGCAGAAATCATTTCAGCTATTTCGTGTTGTAACTCGCTCTGATATAAAAAGATTTTCGAGAAATTGATGCGAGACTAATTGAAGCAACTCTTTCTCGTTTAAATGCTTGCGTTTCTCCATCCCATTCCTCCGTAAGAATAACAGTAACATTTCATAAACGTTTCGTGAAGTGGACGAACCAAATTTCGTAAAAGCAGAATCGGCCGATTACGGTTACGTTTTTCGTATTTAGTGCCTCCCATAGATCGGGATGGAGAAGACGGTTTCGTATTCTCGTTATGTCCTGTCTTATAGAACTTTCGTTTTGCCCGTACACAAAGTAAAGGTTTTATAAATGTATAGGTCTTATATATAATTTAATTAATTATACAACTTAGCGAGGATCGAATACTTCAAATGATATTTTTTCGACAGTGAAACGAAAATACTTCTCGAAAACCGACTAATTCCAATCGCCGATGTCCCCGTTACTTTACGGGAGTAGGAAACGAATATTCCAGAATATATTTATTAAGAGTCCATTTGATTTTCCTCTCGATTCTTTCTTCTACTGTACTTTTATAGTTAATTACATCGAGATTACATACGTAATCGGTTGTGGTGAATATTCTAAACTGTGTCGTAAACCATAAATAAAATCTTTTCAATTTTACATTGTTTACCGATTAAATGAGCGAACGCGTCAGAGATAGACGAGAATAGGGAGAAATGGTGTGACAGGCAAACGAGTAACTAAAATAACGAATGGTACGATAGCCATACATTCGACGACTAACGGACAATATACGTCTAACTTTAATTCCCGAAAAATTAAAAAGTAACCAAAAATCCAATCAATTTAATATAAAACACGATTGTTTTTAAAATCTTTCGTAAAAAACGTATTTAAATTTCTTTCTTAAAAATTTCTATGTCGATTTCGTCAACACCAAATTTACCATCGTCGCCTTTCGCCCATTTGACGAAATTACACTAAGCTCGAATGGAACATTCCAAAGTCGAGGTCACCACGCCAGAACGCGATTTGGAGTATTGTCCGAGTGCGAGACGTGAAACGAAATATTTTGTCAAGTTTCAATCGATGGAATAGTTAAATAATTTGATTTCTCAGTGCTAATCTGACAATCCATTGGTTTTATCGAAACAATTTTATCGTTATTAATTATACAATATAAAATAATATTTTAAACAATATATTATTTTGACCATATTTGGCCATATGCCAACTAAGTCCATATTTTATCCGTATAATTTCCAGGTACGAGAGAAAATGATATTAAAAAATACCAAGCAAAAATTAAACTGTGGATTCCACACTGGTGGCAAGAGCAAAGAGTTATGTCGCCGACAGATTTACAACGTAATCGAACGGCAATCGTTATCCATAATAGATTTACAAAGAAGTGGCAGAAACACAATTTGAAAATACCGGGTTGATTTTTTCCACACTTGTGATTATTTATCGAAATTTAATTAAATCTCGACATTATGAACAATATTTTTGTCAACATAAAACCTACAAAATTTACATGACCGAAAATCCTGAACGTTTCGGCATCGATAACGCCGAAACGTTCTTCTAACATTTTAAATATAGTCTACTTTTTAAAATTAAATTTAACGCTGTGCCCGCTTATAAATCAATTGGCGTTAACAAATGAATTATTGTAATCCTAACAAATGAATTCGGGTAATTCGCCACATTTTCACCACAAATCGGAACGGAATGCCAAGTAAATACCGACTCCAATCATCTACGAGAGATTGTCCGTAACCATTCGACCACTAGGCTGTCCTCTGTTTGGAATAATACAAAAATACTATTACTCTGAATTACAAAGCTAGAAATTTCTGTTTACTTCTTAAATTACAAATTTGATAAAATCGGGACTTATCATGCAGGAAAGTATTCAAAAGAGTGCAACGAAAATCAGACACTTAAAAAATAACGGAAGTTCTTATAGACGAAGGCGTGTTAATTACCACTACCTTATGCCAATTTAAGTCTACGGTCACCAGATTAGACATGAAAGATTACATTCGAATCCAATGTTGATTTTTGAACACTAACGACATTTCCTATCATCATCATCCATGGAAGTCGACACCATTTTGGCTTATCCATAATAAGCAAAACGGCAATGTAATCCCCATCCATTTTGCCTGGCATTGTGCGCCTGGCACAATGAAAATTCTGTGGAGACACATAAATATGCCCGTACGTTTGTCCGTCTTTATATCAAAGTTATAAAAGCAAGGTGGGCCGTTTTCATAGGTCTAGTGGAATAACTCGAAAAATATGCATCTTACAAAAAACTTAAATCAAAGACGTTAGACTACAAGGAAGCCGAAGACAGGGCTATGGGTTTCGTCATAAATGCTGAAAATCGGCGAAAATGGAATCTACTTCATTTTCTTAAATGGAAGTCTCCATTTTTATTGCATATTCTGATTCCACATCAAAAACAAACAAATTTTAGTCTAAAACGTTTCTTTGGAAAAATGCACTTATCGTAATTTCTGATAAGTGATTCTGATTCTGATAGTGATTCTGTTTTATATTGCTGCACTTCGTGCACTCATGAATCTGTGGATATTTGAATTTCACTGAAAAAAAGTGCTGAAAAAAAGGAAAGACAAATGCCGTAAAAAGTTGTTAGGAAGCTATTCTTATTGGTGAAATCATTCTTTTTGTTCAAATAACGAACTGATACAAAAACTAGTGCCGCAGCTATTAAAGCCTGTGATAAAAAAAAGACGTTGCTCTTGATCCGGACAAGTTGCTAAATACGAGGTGTGCGCAGCACAGGAAAAACGTTTGCATTCGACGATTATGTTTATTGGATGCACAACATTAAGAAGTTTTTCTATTTTTAATGGATTTTAAAATATTAAAAATATACGAAAATTTAGTAATTCAACCGAAAAGCAAATTGTTTTCAAAATAAAGTTTCAAAAATCGTTTTAATTCATAAGTTTAATTGTAATATAAGTTTTATTCGATAACGTTTTTCGTTATTTAATTAATATTTTTTGTTTCGCATATATTATATTTTACATTATTTATCTGGAATAATTAGAGTATTTAGAAATCAAATCCGAACACAATAGGAAAATTGCAAAATACAATATCGAAATTTTATTTAATTATTTCCGTTTCATCGTTTCTATAACTTGTACGCAATTTAAAACAAATTTCTGAATTTAAAAACTTTGATATTCAAATCGTTCGAGAATCGTGATGATGTATAACGCGCAGTGGCTATCAAGCAACGATTAAGGGCCCACATTTCTACAAAACAATATAAATATGAGAAAGTTTTTCATTATCCCATCAAAATATTAACATTTTTATATTTGTTCTGACTAGAAACGAATGATTTTAAATGAACGTATGCTATTTATTTTCGACATATTTTAATGCTTATTTCATCGATTACACTCCTTATTATGCGACGGTGCAAGACGGTAAGTGTAACTCTGTTTCAAAACTTTCCAATTTAGATTTGTAATTAGCCAATAAATTGACCAGAAAGAATACGTTGTCCAATGCCATCACTTATACCAGATATATTTAACAAAAATAATAAATTTGAAAGTTTAATTTGGTAGCCTTCCGACCTATATTTATCACATATTATGAGTAATACCGTAATGTGATTGCTGTGATTATTTTTGTATTTCCTTTCTAATTTTATAATTTTTTAATCTTTGTTACAATTATTAATTTTATTTTTAAAAAATTAAAAACTTCTGCTTAAATTCCTATAGCATGGTGAATGTGGAGGGGCTAAACTGTAAGCATTAGAGGGCCCTTTACCATAATTTGCTTAAAAGATTAAAATTTATTGTTACGCCATCGGTGACTATTAAAATTTAAGATAAAGTTAAAGTTTTAACCCAAATTATTCAAAAGGAAAAAGGAAATCAAATTTTTAATCAAGCAAGGTCTCAGATTTAGAAGACGATGGGAATCTTTTTCCAAAACTATATTTCCAGATCTTGCTAATTCGAGTTTTCTCTGCAGAAGAACGAAAACATCTGCGGAAAAAAAAAAAACAAATCTTCGTACATAGTACGAATCAATACGTAAAGTTGGATAGCAGAAAAATTCAAAGTTCATTCGTCTCTGTGATGCAAATGATAATTATTACAGATGAAAGTGAATTTCCCCGAAAGAAACCAGAAAACGTTATAATGAGATTAATTCTCTGATCTTTGAAGGAGACACGTTTTTTCCTTTTTCATATTTTTATTTGACAGTTTAAAAATTCCGTAAAAATTCCAGAAGAAACTAAAAATATTCATATTTGTGGAATCACTATTAATATATTTGACGTCCCGGAACGAGTCAATTGGAAATGTAAATAAACTGCCGTGCATTTTTCCCAATGAAACATCTCTTTTGTTTAAAATATGTAAATATTTCTTATAAAATTTTATTAAGCTTAAAACGGAAAATTCAATTCGAAGTAGCAATATAACTGATTTCTATTTCGAAGAAATGGTGTCTATTCGAGTATTAGAATAATTTAAAACACGTTTCAACTCGAGTAATAAATATGGGTTCGAATTGTTGGACCTTTCGTTTTCTCCGCCATCAGTAATTTTAAAAGACGTAATTTTCTGTAAAGTTATACTGTATTAAATAACCGGCAACGTCAAAAAGAAGAAATACTCGTTTCCGTTAGAAAAAAAAGGAGAAAAATATTGTAAATTCGGATCATTACGATAAGAATTGTCACGCGGACTTTGGACTTAAATTTATGTATCGACGATAATAAAATACGAGAAATGTTTAAGATTGTTTTCAACTTTGGGTTCGATTATCTTAAAGTACTTATAATAAAAACAATTTTCTGCCTTATCAACCAATTCATTAAGCATTAATTTCTTAGCATATATACACCATTCTGAAACACTCCAATAAAAGACAAATTTCTCATTCGAAACTTTTAGTGCCAAATCGAAGAGGATTCGGAATAAAATGCGAGATGAGAATAAATTGGAGAAAGCATCGCACACAATCCGAAAATTGCCGAATTGCGAATATTATCAGAGTTTTTCATTTATGTTACATACCGATACAGAAATTAGCGAAAATATTTCACGAAAGAAAATCTGCATTTAAAAAATTCGACGATATTTGCAATTAATTTTCCCACAGATTTCGCCATCGTCCTGTAAAAGTTTACGAATTCGCCAACAGCGCACAATAACAAAAAAAAAAAAGTTTTCGCGATTTATTCGAGACTTTTGACAAAACACGCGGCATTCTGCAGAAGAGAGGAGAATTTCACAAATGAAGAAAAACTTTTCAGTAAATCTAAGACAAAATATTATCGCGATTGCAATATTATTATATTTAATTATAGTTCGATTGTTTCGCTTTCCTATGAGGGAAATGCTACAAAAAGCATTGCTACCAAATGAGATTATTCATTTAATTTAGAAAAATAAGCAGAAACTTTGACGTAATTCGCAGTTTGATCTTTATATTGTATATAAAACATCTTTTGTTAACAATTTGCATTGCATACTTGTATACATGGTAGTATTAAAATGCATATTAATGGAAAGCTACGATGTGGCGGGAGACGAAACAATCGAATTTGTTCGTAGAAGCCGGAAGTAGAAAAAGGAACTTACGGTTTGGGTGTTTCTCTTGGGCAGAACGAATCTGAGTCGGCCGTTGGGAGGTCTTCGGGTGAAGACGGTATTGTCTTCGTCTGAGGGCGGGGTGGCCGAGGGTCTGGAGCCGGCGGCGGAGGAAGAGGATCCGGCGCGAAAGGCGTCCAGGGAGCGAGTAGGATGGGCCGACCGGTATCTGGAAGTGTCCGGCAACTTGAAGGAAGAGCGGAGAGAGGCGTGGGAGGAGAAGGCCTGCTCCTTCCTGACGTTCCCTCTGCGGTTCTGGGGCTTGGAGGTGGTCCGAGTGTACCTGGTAGTGGCCGAGTCGGTGGACTCGGACTTGGAGACCACGGGAGTGGGAGTGGGCTTTATTCTGGCCGAGAGTGAATCGGAGCGGGTGGAAGCCCCGCCCAGGATTCGCGAGGTGCTCTGCAGGATCTGGGCGTACTTGCCGTCGATGTAAGTGCCCACCACTTTGGTCTCGAAGACGGTGGTGGCTCCATTCTCGATGTGTGTCCCTCCCAGGACTGTGACCAGCCCGGTGGGGTACTGGGGCGAGGCGGGCGCCGGCCCGCGGGTGCTCTTAATGTCGTCGGCCCCGAACCGGCTGTGGCCGGCATCGGTCTGGGTTCGGACCGGAATGACGTTGTCTGCCGAGTGCAGGACGGCGTTGAGGTGTCCGAAAGATTCCCGGACGACCCCGTCCAACTGGCCGTTCTTAGACAAGGCCAGCGAGTCGGGGCTCTTGGTGTAGGCCATCTCCCCCGCCTCCTCCGAGCCTTCTCCCGAGTCCCCGATGGCGTTGGCCGACACCGAGGGTCCGGAGGTGGACGAGGGCCCGCCAGCCGAGGGTCGAGCCGCCTCCGAAGCCGGAGTGAAGACGATGACGGTTCCGTCCACCGTGGTGCGAAAGTTCAGAAATCCTCGGACGGTCACCGTGGGCAACGCCGTCTGCGATTCCGCCTTTTCCGCCCCCTCGGGCACGTAAACCGGCGCCGCATTTTCGGCCGAAAGACCTGCAAAAACAAAGAAAAGAGTTATTTTGTCACGTTTCGAGTTTACTGTTTCTTAGGAAAAAAGCTTTAACCGTCGGGCTTAAAAAACGAATATACGCGTGCCTAGTGCGTGTAAATTACCGCGGGTAAATAGGAAATGGCGCTAATTGGTAAGAGTGGAGAGTAAAGTAAAGTAATTAACGTAGCGGGAAGAATAAAATGGCCAACGGATTTAGATTCGGTTACTGGCCGACGTCCGAAAAACCGAAAAATTTAAATCCCGGTTTAACCACCTTCGACTAGAAACTATCGACAGGCGCGCTTTTTACTGAATTTTCTAACCCCGTCTTCGGTTTTATATTTATTCTTTACCAAAGTGCCATTTTCTAACTTTAATCTACTAACGAAAACTGGCTTTTTTAATCGAATAAACATTTTCCCCTTCTTAAACAAGTAAAATTAAAATGAAAGAAAAGGAAATTTTATTCTTTTATGCGTTTAATTTATTTATAAGATAATAAATGGAGTGCGGTTGAAGAAAGAAAGTACGATACGAACGTCAAACCGAAATCCGTGGCAAACTGGTTTTTTGTGGGTGAGATGCGGTCTGATTCTATAAAGTCTGTCCGAATACGTATCGAAATAATAGGAGAAAGCTCTAATTATGTCGTAACAAATAAATATTACGTGAATCTTTTTTTAACCGTGTACAGTACGTGACCGGTGTGAGCATCTGGTTTAAGATTAATCACAGTTTATTCTTTCCCGGAACGCCATGCCAAATAAATTCATTTAAATTCGTTTATTTTTTGTTAATTCTTTTTCCTTTTTAAAAAATAAATAACTCAGAGGAATTTTTCACACAAAATTAATATCGATTATTTGCACAATTAATACAAATAAATTAAAATTGCATTTACTCGAAATATTAAAACAATCCGTTAATTTATTTGTGTATTTATTTAAATACGTATAAATAAAGTACCGATTATTTAAATTTTCCTATAAAATGTGATTATAATTTATATTAGGGCCAATCTTCTTCGTAATTTTAGAAAATATTAATTTAATGGCCTTTTTTTATAGATATTATGAAAAATAACTAAAATACTTTAGATAAAAGTTAAAATAAGCATAAAATTAATTAAATTGAATATTTTTAAACGTAGCGTAAATAACATTATCAAGCTTTATATTATTTATTAATCGGATACTGTGTTCTAAATCTTTTGTTTATATAAAAACAAATAGCTTATACTTAATGGAAACGAAATATCTGATCATCCAATTCTGCGGTTTATCACTTTATTTAATTATATTTTATATCAAAATTTGTTTTTGTTAAATTTGAATTCATTTTTTAATAAGCATTATATTATAGTAGAAATTTTATTTTAATGGTGTCGACTGACGTAAGAGAATGCTTTAGTGAACAAAATGCAATTTTATAAAACACCAAAAAGTAAAATTAAATAAAACACTGCGTTAGAGAACTAATTTTTAACTAATTATTATAATTTTTTTAATAAAAGAATATATATATATATATATCCCTTCTGCCAACGGATCGTATCATAGAATAAAGCCTGTTTCTTCCTTCTCCGTGTAATTTATTTCTAACAACTTTATTCGACCCTTAAATACCATTTGCATACGTATAAAATAACATGCAAATAAAAATACTTTTTTGTGAATATAAAACATTATCTGAGTCAGTCATCAAAATTAAGTAGCTCTCATTTTTTATTTTATTTCGATAAAATGAAGCGATATATCTTGATTAACCGAGTAATATAACCTAAATTTTACAATCGTTCATTATATTCAAAAACCTCGAAATTACGTGTCAAAGAGTTTGAAGTCATCGCCTATATTATGCCGACGAACTATATACAAAATCAAAAATTTCATCGAATTCTGTTTAAAATTCTAGAATTTATACCAGTGCCTACAGCTAAACGTTCGCGGTTAAGAAAAACAAAGAAAGCAGAAGTAGAAAACAAAATTCTACAAGATGCTTAATCATAATAACTGGAACATATCCTAGAAGTACGAAGTTCCAGTTTTAATAAAATTAAAGAGAAAAGGACAGACACAGAAACGGGCAGATGGAGGGAAAAGACAAATAGCATTTCGTTTTGAAAAATCACTATGAAAATTTAATTCATTTTTTAATAATTGTAACTTTTATCAGCTTTCCCTTTCTTAGTTTATTTATACCGATATAAAATACAATTAAGAGTACAAAAGTAATTAAGAAAATAAAAAATTCATTAAAATGTTCATAGCATTAAAGTATATTTAATGTATTAATAAATCTAAAAAAAGTTTCTAAAATATGTTAAAATTTATTAATGCAGAAGGTAAAAGCTAAATTTAATATACAAAATTACCAATACGATAATTTCTTAAAGACAGAAGAAATTAATGTGGAAATAGCAATCTGACAGAAAAATAGTTGCTTTTTATCTGATTTACTTCCTCTTTCGATGGAAATTCTCGACTTAATCGTTTCGACTAAAGGTAGCCTTGTCAGCCAACGTCCTTGTACTCGGCATCCATCTCGAGGTAACAGGCAGAAACTAAAGACTTTTTCTAGTACTAGATGAATCTATTTTTCCGGAAACGCCACGCCTAAAGATAACAATGCCTCACCTCCGTTACTGGCATATTTCTACCTGACCACTACTTGTATATGCAACTATTTCCTTTCGTAGCGGCAATGGTCGCGGCACTCGACTACGAAAAGTCAACGTTCCTCTGGTCGACAAATTACGAGTAATTCTTCCACCACTTAGCTTTTTACAATTTCTCGTTGGGATACGCGGTCAAATCTTTCGGTTTAGAAAATATTTCGCGGCACTGACCTTTCTAACAGTAATTTGAATTTCAAAACCTCAAATACAGTAATCGTAATATATAAAGAGTAAATCGTAAATATTATTAAACTTTGCTCAAATTCCAAAGTTAATTAAGTCTTTTAAATTACAGTTCCATTATTTCCGTTTGGAACTTACAGTAAAATTGTTTATAATTATGGAAAGGTGTTTTTATGAAAGAATGCCCAATTAAATCGACGAATATATGAAACTTAATAAGAAAATCTGTAATTGTACTTTTTAAAGATTATCGATTATTACTTTGCCGTAGTAATTATTGATAATATTTATTATCCAGTTTCAAATCTGAAATGAATACTCCATTATGACTTGCGTGCCAATCACCGTCGATGACCATGATAATTATTTGCCGATCGCCAATGATTGTGGAATGTTTATCAAAGTTTTGTTACCCGATCAAAGCACAACGTGGTTCTAACCAATAAGGAATTTAAAATCATATTTTAAAAACATCACTCGAGTAATTTAAATTATATTTTTTCGGAGATTTTACAAAACAAAAAGAAAACGTTTTGTTCCTTATTCTTTTCTGATTAATAAACAATTATCGATTATCACAAGATAGAGTTTGAAGTCTAAAGATGTAACTTTCTAAGAATAATAGAAATTTCTAGAATAATTCTTAAATATTACGTATAAGCATAAAAATAATGGTAGAAAGAACAATCTAACCACAAAATTTTGTTAAATCGTAAAACGGCAGGTGTAAATTAATAATATTAAAAGGGAATTATTGTAAATTTAATATAAATTAACAAAACTAACCGAACTCCGTCCCTAAACAAGGACGACATCCGAGAATATAAAAGGAAAGAGAAATCAAATTTCGAAAATGTCTCTTCTCATTTAGATCATCAACCGGTTGGCATTAAACTCGTGACTACTTAAAATAGTCAAATGTTTCCGTCCAGAATTTTTATAACTTTAAAATCTGGGCTAAATAATAACGATTTACGCAACTCTTATTATCGTAATACGGTGATATATTACTGGCAAAATTGTACGAGAGATTCTTAATTCGGTTCGTCCCGCTCTACTTGTTTCGTTTCGAATTCGCTATAATATAAACATACCTCTATTCCTTTTTTCCATAATTGACGTTTATAAATATTTTAATCTATATAAAAAATTATTTTTTGTTTTATGAACATTAAATTTTTTTTAGTTTAACGTAACTAAATTTTAAAAATAAATTAAAATAAAATAATGTTATATTGTCAAATATAACATTACATTTTTTATAATGCATAATTTTTATTGCTTTTAAATCTTGGAGGTAATTAGATAATTAGTATTAGATAATTCTATTATTATTACTTTTTCAATATTAATATTACAAGATAAAGTTGTTTTAAAATAAGGTTAAGCAATACAAGTTTATTCTTATGCAATATAAAATCTACGCTTCTTATATTTCAACTTTGTTTACGCCATTAAATTATTTCAAATTATTTACGTTTTATATAAACGAAAGGAATTTTTTCCAATCGAATATCCGGTTATATTAAAGTTTCCTTAAATAAAAATCTTTAATAGAAAATGTCGATTGTAAATATTATCATCACCATCGTTCGAAAATTTCCGCTTTTCGACGGATTTCCTCGTTCTTGCCGGAGATTTCAGTCAAATCGACACTACTTTACCGTTTCTCTCTGCCCGTCGCATCCTCTTCTGCCAAATCGCATTCTTTTGCGCTTCTTTCCCTTCTCACGTTCCTCCAGGTCTTCCTCTCACTCTCTTTCTCTTTTCTAGCTCTATTACTGCTTGTGGCAGTCGTTCTTTGTCCATTACACGTCCGTACCATTCTTAATTTCTTGCATTATGTACTGTACCTATCTGCCTTCGTCTCCTATCTAATCACTTGATTCCGTACTCTTTCCTTTCTTGATTTTTTGTCGCTATTCTTCGGAAATCCGACTCTACCGCCAGTTGCCTAAGCTCCGTCTCTTGTTCGCCTTCTGCAGCCACACCACACACTATGCTTTGTAGGATATCCGTTTAGCTATTCTCATAAAGACGGTGGCAAGATAAATTTAAAATATTGTAGATGAATTTATAAATCTAATGTAATTATCGTATTTTAAATTGTCTTATCCTAATTTCTTTTAATACTTCGGGTTACGTTCTCGATTATTCCGTACGCGTTGACCCGACTTAAATAAATAAAAAGCTCTCCATTTTTATAAAATTTAAATATATAACGTTTCGACGTTAATCTTCCGAGTAGAAATTTTATAAGGAAATCCGATATAACTGTTTAGTAGATTAAAAAAATATTTTTAAAATGGTGTAAATCAAACACTAAACTAGACGTATACGAAACGTGTGTAATTTTCTTCCTATACTAGAACGACCGAAGGCCGAATAGCCGAGCTTTCAAAGTGACATTCTATCGCTCTGGGGGATCCGAGATCGAATCTGAACTATATCGAACAACCCCGGAAATTTTTCGCGAATGGTGTGGGCATGGCCGAACCCATAATAAGCTTGCTAAAAGAGTCCCTCTTAATGACCACAGGGCAGAAAGAGTGTTAAAAAACCGTATGTTTTTTTTTTTTTTTTTATAAAAGTCCAGTTGTAAATTAGATTCCTCTGTGCCACGATGTTACATCTGTCTCTTCCTATTGACTATAATATCAACGTTTCTCGGATCTTCGAATAGTTCTCACTTAATCTTAACTGCTCTGGCTCTCTTTCTCTGCTTCATTGCAACCACGTCCGAAGAAAGGAGAAACTCAGCTAAATTATATCATTTTAACAGAAAACATAAAACTTTCCATTTTTCTCAATTCTTTCTTGAGATTTTCAAGTAATATAACAATTTATAAAACAGCCACTCCCGGGATATAAAAGTTTTTCACGAAACACAAAGAAGCGCTTTATTTGATTTCACACGAAATACATTCCGTCGAATGCTGTCGTTTATAATTGGCTTTTGTTATAACAATTGCGTTTAACATTTGAGAACCACAGTTAATGGTTACTTTCGCTTTTTTGCTTCGATTGTTTAACCCTGTTTTGTGCACGACTAAATTACACAATAAGTACAATTAAGCCAATTAAATAACGAAAGTACAAATATATGAGAAAAATTTTCCAGAAAACATATAGCTGTTCCTCATTTTATTGATACGAACTAAATAGTGTCTAGATTATATCGTATTATATTTATTTTATGCTAGTTTTTACAAATAATTATAGTTTTTTTATATTGAAAAATAAATTTAAAATAAAATTACGGAATAAAGCTTATTTAACGATTAGAAGAATTGTTGAACTATTCCAAAATATTTCCATCAAATAATAATAATAATATACTGACTAGTTTAGCACGCGTAACACGAATGTGTTACGCGTGCTAAAGTATATGAGAAATATATATGTTTAGAATAATTTACATGTGAAATTTTTAGAGAATTAAAAAATTGCAATAATTTTGATTCGGGCATTAAAAATAGAAAATAAAACATGAAAATATCAGCCAATAAATAAATAAATAAATAAATAAACAAATAAATCTAGTTATTCTAGCACAAAATTATTTAAAATATTATAAAAGTATGTTTCTTTCAGAGTTTATTTCATTTATTAAAAATTTTTTTAAAAAGATAACGTCGAACGAGAAAAAACTACTTTCAACTACGAAAGAATCCAGATTTAAAACGATAAATAACAATTAAAATAGCTTTCGAACATTTCAAAAATATAAAAGGAATTTCCAAATACAATAAAAGTGAAATAAAACTTGGCATAGCAATAAAATTAATTAGACATTATATAAAAGCAATAACAATAGCGAGAAGAAAAATATGTTAAAATTAATATACTTTTTTAAAAGAAAGCAAATATTGATATACTTCAGATAAGAGAATTCAGAATTTTATTATTATCTCGTATATAGTACAGCTTCGTGGCTTCATATTCTGTATTAAAGTATTCACCGAACAGAAAAAAAATCAGCAAGAAGTAAAATCATTCAAAACATTAACCCACAGTTAATTGCGTTGTATTGTTTCAGAAATTCTAGAAATTTAAGTGGAATAATTTTACACAATATATTGTTTTTTCTTTCTTAAAAGAATGTGGTTTATGTTGTAAAAAGGCAATTGTAATAATCATAAAATTTGGTTTTTGGAATAATAATATATTTATTTTACGTCAAAAATAATGATATTTATTGTTATTTTAAAATTATGTTTAGTAATTTGAGATTTAATTAGTAAACATTTAATAATTTAAACTCAAATAATTCGTATTATTTTCTTATTTATTAATTAAGAAAATAATACGAATTATTATCTTTTCTCGGTGTAAAATGTATCGTTATTTGTATCCAGAATTTAAAACTGATGAATTCGTTAAGGTTATTTTAATTATTTAAAATTTTTATTTTAAATATAAAGATTTAAACTAAATGTTTATCTTTCACTTTAAAAATAAAGCTTTTGGTATTTTCAAAGTGCTAAAATTTTAATATTAAGTATTGATATTTTTATTTTTATTATAGAAGATTGAATTTTTATCATCTCTCTATTTAGTATTGAACTACATCACTTTTTACAATTGGATTCGATACAAATAATTATTGTTTTTGATTATTATTATTATTATTGGTGTGTGGGGCCTACCCAAAGATTTAGACCGAAATAGGATAAAGAGAAGGAGATGAAAAAGAGAAGAAAAGATCCCAGTACGGTGCTGAGTAGACAGGATGAATGAAAAAAAACTTGTGTACAAGAGATGATAACATCCAGCGTTTGCAAAGAAATAAGCTGGTTTGTGGAGACGTTAAAAAAGAGACAGAGAAATTAAAACTAAAATACGATATTTGAATAAAAATTAACTTAAGAGCTCGTAAAAATAAGTACATAATACTTGAAAAATAGAAAAAGAAACTATTTCACTACAAGATTGTAACGAAACAGTATAGTAAGTTAATAAGAGATATAATTCTTCGGTAATATTTACAAGTAAGATATGTGGAAGATAGAAAACAATAACGGCTACCGGTAACAAAATAAAAAAATCTCACAACGAGCTGGTTAACTTTCCCCGTCGACATTTCGTAGTGCCATCTGTTGTGATATTTTATTTTTTAAAATTTTTATATTTTTAACTATTATAAAATGGCATAAAGCTTAATTATGAGGGTAGGGACGAGTTTTGTAAAAAATTGTAAATTCCAATAACGAGGAAAATTGTCATTAAGTTCGACCATACTCGAGATACGACACACGACTCTCCTCTATCTTTCCACCCTTCGACAACCTTCAAAATATAATAGCATCGATTTCTGTAATATACAAACCTCCATGCAAAATTTCGGAAGTTTTCGACAAAAAGCACGGGAGTTATTAAGCATCAAACAGAATGAACAAAATTGTGCCCCCACACACTAACATCCATACACACAGAAAAAATCCCGATTTTTTTTTTTGCAATTCTCGATGTTTCAAGGTCTCCGAGTTGAAAAATGTAAAAATCTGAGGGGTTGTTTTTTGACCGATGGCCAGACTTTCCCGCTGTTATATATAGAGCCGGGAAAGAAAAAAATATATATAAAGAAAGATGGTGGCACCCACCGTTTTACAAAGAAAATAAAGCCCGTTTCCTTGGCATTTGAAAAAAAGGTAACAAAAATATAAAATAAAATACAACGTTTGAATAGAAAAGTTAAGTTACGAATCCGAAAAATAATATATAATAGTTTTAAATACAAAAAGTAGCAATTCCATTATAATGGTAAAATAGGACAGTATACAATCGAATAGTAAGTACCATATAAGACAAAAACTACGTAAGATAGCCAATAATAATGCGTCAACCACTACGATATCGCGGTTTTAGAATCTGTGCGGTGTTAACCAATGTTTTCAAATTACTAAATACGTTTTTCGTCAAAATTAGATCTTCAGTAGTAGCGGGCCAAAGAAAATCTTTTACGGTGTTTCATACGAGAGTATTCCTTTGGTTATCGAATAAAGTACTTTAAAAAGTAAATTGGTCGGTGTATCGGACGTCTACGTTATTACGGGAGTCCACGTCATCTTTGATTAAGAAAAAAGTGTAAATTTTTTATATTTATGTTTAAAACGTGCCAACTTTTTCTAGCACGGGACTAATATATTTAAGCAGTAAATTAGCCTATAAAAATTTAGAGTGAAAAGCGTATCGATATCCTATAACGACCTCCTCGAGAATTTCGCAACCATTCGGGCCCGGAACCGAGAGGAGCTCCTTCGGGTATCCTTCTCATTCACTTATTTTTATTTTTTTAAATTTTCTCGTCTAGTTACGATGAGAAGAAAAACCAAATTTTGAAGTAACCCGACCAAGGCCCATTTGTATCGATTTATTTTTGACGAAAAAATTTGTTGGCTAATGGAATCGATCAGTCAAGAGATGAGATATTTTCGCTTTTTATGGATTTAAAATTACGAAAATAACAATACCAACGTGTCGTATCGAATATCCGGGGTGCTTCCAGAAAACATAAACTAGATGGAAAAACTGCCGACAAACGTCAGTGGTTACGTCACCGAGTTTTAAAAACACAGCCCCTTAAGGCACTAAGATGTCTTTTAAACAAACAATTGGTCCGCAGCGTCGACTTTTATTCTAAGCACCTCCCAGAAGATGTACAGTACCGGACTAGACTAAAGACGCATTAACGGAGGAGAGAAAAACTCGAAATTACCACGCAAGATAACGACAATATTTAGAAAAATAATTTATAATTTAACCACGAATATAAAACATTTGATACGGTAACAAATGAGTCGAGTCGATACAATTTATTACTTAAGAAATAATAATAATTTACGGTAAATAGACGAAAAACATTAAATTCGAGACATTTTTTATTTCGCGCGCAGTTTACAAATTGCGAAAATCGACGTCATCGTATTTCGAGGTCACGTTCAAGAGTATCGATTTGATATTTATCGATATCGTCGGTTCCGCGAAAGTGGGTTAAGGAAGCCGTTCCCGAGTAAATTTCTACGTCTTTTCCTTCTTCGTCACAAATGTATTTAACAGCATTTTGATGTTTTTAATCAGAAAAATTTATTATTTAAAAACTCGTATGTCTATTATGGCCATGTCGCGTTCTAATGTAATTTACGTACGAGTTACGATTATTCGTATAAATTAGGTTTTTCGGTACAATAAAATTCTTTCTTACGTTTCGGTGGTCTAGAAGTTTGATCTTTACAAACTTTTATATTAAATAAAATATTTCCTTCGTCTGTCGATAATTTAGCATGGCAATTAAATTGCAACCTTTATTTCGTCGGGTCGATCCAATTATACCGACGATCTGTTAATTTTCGAAAATCTTCCGAAATTCGTTTAAGATTTATAACTTTCGTTTGATCTTTACGTCGGATTAAAAGCCAGGTTTTTCTACGTATCGTGTCGTATTCGGTCAGGAAATATTCGTAAATACCAGCATTTCGCTGTTTGTGTGGAGATAACTTCGTAATCGAAATGGAAATTAATAAATATGCCAAGAAAGAAATAATTTTCATTTATAAAATACGTCGATTTTTCTAAGATAATTTGAAAATTTACACGGCGTAAAAGGATGAGAGAGTTAAAGGGCGCCATGCCGAGAAGGTTTTTCTATCGGCACGACCTGGTTTTACCAGTTCCTAATTAATAAATATTCTTTATAATCACGTGCAAAACTATCCTCGTCAGAAGACTCCAACGTGAAAATATCCGGTAAACCATGGGAAGTGAGAAATTGTAACAAAAAACACGCGTCGACTTCTTTCCCGGAAGGAACGAAGCGGTTAAAATGATTTTATTTCGGATCTTTCAAATTTATTTAAAGTCAAATTTATGAAAAACATTTATAACAATCGTCTCGTTTCGTCGGACGAAATTCCGTAGATCGAGAACGACCGTAAAATATGTTGCGCTGAATGAAAAATTTGTAATGGCCCCGTTCTACTTGCTTCCTTACTTCCCGTTTAGCGGGTGTCAGGTGACCAGCGGTTGTTTCCACCGTCGCATTCGTTAAGTTTTAAACGTGATTTAACGCTTACGTTATATTTCCTGTTTTATTTCCAAGACCCGGATAACCAGAAGGAATCGAAACCTAAATCTACCTCGTCGAAAGTGAAACCTAAATTATTAAATGCCGGTTAGAAATTTGAAAATATTTCAAAAGTTTTGAATTCTTTTATCTTTCGATTTACATTAAATGGTATAACATACATTAATTTAATTATAATTAGCGTTTCATTACCTTTTAAAATTAAGTAATGAATTGTTTAAGAATTTGGAAATGAAAAAAGTTTAAAACTAAAACGAATATTTACTTACCTAAATTTTTAATTGCAACTTTAAAATTTGTTGTTATGCTTCAGAAGTTATTTGTCGGTTTTCGAGTACGATTAAAGTATACGAGAACGAGATAACTAATAAACGGCAAAAATAAATAATAAACGTACCGAAGATGGAGAGCGCCAAGCGAAATATGTCCGAGTCGGATACTATTGTTTGTAGCTTTTAAATTGTTATCGTTGCACTGTTTTAATAATAGGTAAAATAAGTATATTCGCAAAATATCTCTTCCCTGGTTTACAACTAGTTACTGTTATAATTTACTGAATATTTTCAATCGGTCTCTTTAAACTCAAAATACTACGTTTAAAAATATTTCTTGGTATCCATGCCAAACTTCGATTCTTCTTAGTTTTGCAACGAAGAAGAATCGAAGTTTTCATTGAGACCAACTTGTCTTTCCAACAGATAACAGCCATTCGGTTCTTATCTGGCGGTTCCGAACACATCTAAATCTTCGAATCGGTCAATTATCCCAACTTTTAATTAACAAAGAGTACCGGAAGTCATTGTCGATCTCCGATCTATGGTGTGTGGTCTCTATATACTTTTATACAATTTGAAGAATAAGCGCAGTCGCACGAATTTAGTATTATACACGTAAATTTTTTTTCAAAATAAAAACATTTTATCACAGCTTGAAATATTGGATAAAATATATTTTTTTTGTAGTCGAAGTGTGAAAAATCGAGCCAACGGAAACGAACAGCCTATTATTTATCACGTTATTGCTCTTTCGTGGCTTCGTCGTTTCCCTGGTCTGCTCGATGAAGATTTTCCGGTTCCGGAGATTTATCGTCCACGTTTTTGTGTAGTCGATTGTCGTCGTCTCTTCGGTTTCGTGCCACTTATAAGTTTACTGTCATCCGGATAAAATTATCTCTCGTCCTATCCTTAATACCTTCGAATATTTCCTGATACGGACAAAAATAGACGATCGAGTTTCCTAAAATACCGATTTTCATTTGCTATTTAATCATAAATGATAATAATACACCAGATGTTAGGCTGATTATACACTATTTGTAATCGTTAGATTTTCCAGGATATTTTTATAGGAAAAAACATGCAATGCGTAGCGCTGCCCCTAACCTTTCCGGAGGTTCGTCTACTGTTCATGATAATCTTCATTAATGATCTATCGTTAGACCTAATTACAAAAAATAAATCTCAGTAATATCGTCTAATGCCGAACACGGCGTTTGTAAGGTTACCTCAGATTTTCCTTAAAACTTTTACGTAAATCTTCTTTCTCTACCTCTAATTTTTAAATTATAATTACAAAACACGAGCCAAGGCAGCCTTTTTTCCCGGAAAAATTTATACCTTCTAATATACAGTAAACGTGCAGACGTATCTGTCGTCCGATGCCATTTTTTATAGGCGTTGGAAAAATCTTTTAATTATTTTCGTGTCCTTGACTATTTGCATAATTTCTCGCTCATTGGGTTCGGAATGCTAACGATTTTCTTTTCGTTACGTTTTTAACCACGAATTCTAATTCTATTTATAAATCTTGTCAAAATTGCGTTCTTTTTTTCGGGAAATAAGGAAAGGGGGAAAACGTATTAGGCTATTCGTTACGGAATTATTTACTTAGAAGAGATATCCAAGATAGGTTAAAAATTAAAATTTATCACATTTTCTTGTTAAAAGTTTTATTTACGTTCGATTTGTACAACTTGGTGGAAGAAAACACGGATAAATTCAAGTAAGTTATCTAAATTGCATTTGCGTAACGAAAATGTGAAAGTTTTTCCGCTTTCCGGATGAAAATATTTATTCAAATATTCAGAAAGCGAATAAACTTTATGGTGAAAATTTTCCAAATAAAAACCAATGAAAATCTTAAAAATTTCGATTTTGTTTATGTTTTCAAATATTGAAGGTAAGTACAATTTTACGTTGATTTTTGACTTAGAATCAAAGCTATTAATGTAGAGTTTGAACTTTCATTTTGTGAATTTATAATAATTAAAACTACAAAACGTTTCTAATGCATACAAATAAAAAAATAGTTCGTCCTTTTAAAAATATTCAACGAATGACATTGAACCAAGGCATGGCTTGTATAAAACATAATTTGAAACACGTCCTATTGGAAAAGTACACGACGTCGTTTTCAAAAAAAAAAAAAAAATCGGGATGGACGGGCGTATTTCGCCACAAACAAAACTCGGGCCATCCTCGGTTTGCATAATTTTGACATTTGCCAATATTACGTAAGTGGATAATTCCGATTTTTCTTAATTTAAAATAAAAAAAAAAGTGTTGTAAGAATAATTTTCGAATTTACAGAGTTATATTACAGAGTGAGATATTTAATTGGAGTGTAAACCGTATAATCACGCATATTTAAATACACGCAAGAATAAGAAGTAATTAATTTACTAGAAGTATTGGGAAAACAATTCTCGGTCGATTGTCAACGAATACATATAACAATAAAGAATTTAAATAAAGCAAATAGGTCTTATTAAAATTTTCCAATGGTTATTATTAAAGAGTAAATTAAATTAATTCGTAATGCGCATTATATTTTACCACGCGACCCACGCATTTACTTTACTAGAAACAATCGCCATTTTTTCCCTTCCTATTGGCAATACGTGGGAATTTTAATCGGATGATTCACCGAGACGCCGTCGTCGCTCCTCTAAGTACATAATAGGAAATTAAAATATTAAAATATTATTTCCAATAATTTAAAATACGATGTTTTTAAACGTTGGACATAAAATTTTCTGTCAGTTTTTAATTCGATAATTTATTATCGAGATGAAATGACTTAACCTTTAAACATATATTAATTTAGACGATAATTCATTTTTAATGACTTTTCTCGATTTACAAAAGCTTACTTTTGTTCGTCTGTCTGCCCGTGCGCTTTTGACTATTATTTTAAAATGGAAGAGTTTTCGTTATTCGACGGGCTTAATCGGGCGAAGAAATTCAACAGTTTCAAAAGAAAAGAAAAGGAAGAATTCGAGTTTTATTATTTTAGAAAATTTTTCTACGGATGTTCCATATTCACTTTTTAACTTGTATTTTGAATTTTTTTCCTCCCAATAATTAAATTATTTGGAAGCAATTAGTTGTGCTAACTCGTTCCGGTTAGTTTATAAAAGATCGAGTAGATATTAATGCGTTTTGTTATTCTCAGTCGTTAATTAAACTATTGTTATATTTTTATAAACGAGGACATAAAATCCTCGTAAATCAATAAAATAGAAAATAAAATACTAAATGAAGGACGCCGAAACTTCGTGACTTCTTAATACGTAAAATTTTCAATTTTATTATTTACTTAAAATAAATATTGCGTTAATTAACCAATATTTATTAAACTCTATGGAGAGTGGTAAATAAATAACTTTTTCTGCGATAAATTTGTAAAATTTTCTCTACGTTTCAAGTGGAATTATTAATCGAATAATAATACCGTTTATTTAATATATAAAGATGGAATAAAATTAAAGTTTTTTTGGCCGAAAATATTATCTCATACTCGATAACAGTGTCAAAAAGGTTCAAACGGTCGTATTAGATTTCTGCTATTGTTTTTAACAACGTAATGTTCTTTGTGAATTCGTCTGGCCTATTATTTTTCTCTAATAAGCTATTATATTAGAAAAGTTTGCACTTGGTAAATTTCGTCGATATTTCGAAACGAAGTAAGGTGAAAACCGTTTTGAAATTATCGCTACATCACAGACAATAATAAAGAAATTAAACAAAAGTTATAGAGGAAATTGCATTTTGTTTCTTTCTTATGTAAGAATAGTAATAGAAATAATGTCTTTGGAGTCGGTTCGTTATATTATTTTTATTCCACAATACGGAACCCGATTTAAGCCAGGCCGCATTCCTTACCATTTCGGTTTGTCCAAATTTCTAATGTGTAAATTACAAGATAGAAGCCAATATTTGAAATGAAACCGGTGTCTGTAAATATCTTATCGATTATATCGGTCTCATATCGTTTTTATATTTCGCAGTAGTTTCCATACCCCTACACTTATTGGGGATGTGAAACGATAAGAAATAAATTTACACTGAGAAAAATATCGTATCCATCATTCGTATACAAATTGCATTCGAACCAACTTTAGGATTGTATTAAAATATTGGGTTATTCGGAAAGTAATTTCGTTTTTTTTCCGTTGAAAAACACACAATATTTTTATAATAAATAAATATTTTGAAGAATTATTTATCGACGATTTTAGTCAAATATTTGTTTTCATCGTTTCTGATAGTAGCATGATTTCACATTCATAAAAGTTTTGCTCATTGCTTACAAAAAATTGGTCCAAGTGATTTTTGACATTGTCGTTTCAAGTAAATGTCTTACAGTTAAAAAAAGATTGTGTAGACCGGAACAAGTAATAATCTGAGTTTGCTCGATCTGGTGAATATGGTTGGTGAATACGGCACGTCCCATCTAAATTATAACAGTTTCTGACGAGTTACCAAACTTGTGTGAAATTTGATATTATCGTGGTAAAACACTACACCTGTTTTGTTGATCAATTCTAGCCGCCTTTTCTGTTTGATGATATTACTCTATTTGTTTACTCGATGGCAGTACACTTTTGAATCAATTGTTAAATTGTCTGGTAAAAGCTTCAAAAAAATTTTCCTTAAAATCCCACCAAAGAGAGCATCTCTCTTTAAGAACATGTGGAACTCATATATCAAGCTTTGAAATGAAATTAAGTTGTTTCAAGTAATCATAAACAGTTTAATTTGACAAATTTAATCTCTTAGTGATTTCACGTGTTTTTATTCAGCAGTTTGCTTCAATCAGTACCTTTTATTTTGTTTTCATTGGCTTCAACTGGCCATCCAGAACGTGGTGCATCTTCAAAATTGAAATTGCCAGAACGAAATTTTGTAAATCAGTTTTGGCACTGTCGTTTTGTCAATACATCTTCTCCATACAAGTCACACAATTTTTTTCTCGCTTGAACAGCATTCTTACCTTTTCGGTAATAAAAGAGCAAAATATGCCGAAAATGCTGCTTTCGATCTTCCATATTTGATGGGACACAAAAAGTAAACAATTTCACAAAATCAAACAAATTTTTTTACAAATAAGCCTTAAAATGTTAGTTGTCAAAATGTATAATGATAATACGGTTTAGAATAAAAATGACGGGAAAAATATGACTAATTCGTCTAGTGGTAAAAAAACGAAATTACTTTCCGAACAACCTAATATTTTAATATGGCTTATACGACAAATATAATTAGTAGGTAATATACAGGTGTTAACCTGCGAGTAAGAGTGGCGCAAAAATTGCCGCAATTAAAACGGCCATGATTAATGCGTATTTCAATTTTGTAACTGAAAAGTCAATTTTTTTTAAAAAAATGCATCATCTTTCTCCTGGTTTACCTAATGACCTGTTTATCTACGGTATATTATGTAAGAAACCGAATAGTCTTTCGTCGCGATTGGAGTAAGACGAGAATTTGATACTTTTCTTTTCTGCATCGTATTTGCGAAAATTATAGGAATCGAACTATAATGTAACATTTTGCTGTGTTTAAAGTCGAAATTATAATAATAAGTAAATTAATCAAAAATTGTAATTAGAATATTAAAATGATGTTACGCATATTGCTTACTACAGTTTATCTTTATCAAATAATATCTTAATTTTTGGAAGTGTGGCTATTCCAGATTCGAGCTTTAAGCCAGATTTTTATTCGTTTTTTCTGAAAACATTTCCAGAGAAATGAATTTCGGGCTATTGCCGGACCGAAGAGGAGTAATAAACAATAGATTAAAGGGCATTTATCTGAAATATTTTAAGCTAAACGAATAAATAAATTCTTGCTTAAAAGTCAAATCCGGAGTGGGAAACTATTCGAGATAAGAATCTGATGGTCGAAAGAATAAAGTAAAAAGATTATTACATTTATAAAATATCTCGGGTAAATTGTTGTCTTGTCCCATTTATCTTTATCTTCGTAACTTAACAAATATGTCAAATATTTTCATGTTTCTTTACGAACGAAGAATAGAATAAAACGGAAGTCTTGACGACAAATTACGTATAAAGGTAAATTATACTTTACATTCAATTTCTTAAATGTATATTTTTTAAATATCGCAATTTTTACCGTAATTAAAAATGAAATCTTATAACCTAACATTAACTAATTTTCATTTTTTCACCGCTTTTCTGTAAAATAATCGTAGTAAAAAACACCAATTTTTATCTAGGTTATAACCATTTTAATATTTTTTTATTTTTAAATATTTAAGTAATTCGAACGTTATAAAAATATATCAATATTACAAATTGCGGGTTTTTATATAATTTTTAAAATATTTTATTATTATTATTATTATTATTATTATTATTTCGGTTGATTTAAATAATAAAAAAGTTGGAGGGATGTATTTATAAAACTGCTCCACGGACAGTAACAAGGTTTTTATCTACTCTGCGAAGTAGGCCAGTGAACCAGGTATATAACTAGTTTCGGATTGCCAAGGATGTCTACATTGACCAAAAAAAGTCTCCACGCGAAAGTGACTTAAAACTACGTAATTATCCAACCATTATATATTAAATATAAGGGCAAAAACTAGAGAAAAAACTTATTAAGTCAGTGTTTTGTAACGGTACTACTCGGTTATAGTTTGACCTGATATTTAAATTGACAAAGGACAATAATGATGGGAAAAATATTTATAAATTATCCCTTTACTTTCCGAAGGTTACAGTAGGCCTATTTAAACGTGTAGAAACCTTGTCAAAAGTAAACTAAAAATTTCATAAATTATTCCGTTTGTAAATGGTACTTTAGATAAACTTAAGCCTAAAATTTGTCTGGATTAGAACTGAAATTTTTCGAATTAATAAAAACATAAGAATTTTTATTCTAAAATATTTAATTTGTTGAGCAAATAAAGTAACGAGACATCGTCGGTAGAAAAGTGATTTTTATTTTCAAATTATAGTAAATTACACGTAGTAACACGTAACAAGGGCTGTGGCTATTATTTTACAAAATTGGCAATTTTATTCCTCCCGTATGCTAATTCGAGACGAAAACCTTTTGTTTGACGAACGACGTCTCGTTATCTTATTTTCAGACGTACCAAATAATATTTTTGAGAAAGAAATTTATTATTAAAGTAAATATTAATTCGAGATAAACGTAAAATGAATTCGAAAGCGAATAAACGCAGTTTCAGATTTATGGTGTTACAACACCAATATGATTAAGAAATTATAATGCGAAGTTCTCTTAAACGACTTAACGATCATGTTTTTTAATGAAATTTCCAAATTCAAAATTTCAAATTCATGCGCAATTTTTCATAATCTTTATTTATTATTGCCGAATTAAGTTAATTGAATTAAAAGCAGTTGTATTGCGACACGATTTTCATTTCCTTGTATATTTTGAATCTCCGTTGCTTAACCGACTCGGTAACCTTCACTCCGTTAACCTATAAACGTTACTTACAAAACAATTTTGAAATATTTCAAGTGTAAAATACGACCCGATTGGATATTAAGAAGTGCCAATTAACACATCTCGCACATTATGTCCCAAATGTCAACACAACGTGGATTTTTTTTGCCGGTTGTACTAGTAAACAAAATAGTAAACTAACGCAAGATTTGTTGGTATTGCTTATAAACATGCATTACGTAAAAAGTACAAAATATAGAATTACGTAATTCAAAAGTCATTTTTCATAGTAAGATTTCTCAGCTCGGAATTTTTATTTAAACGGATGATTCTTATCTTACGAATTTATTTGTATTGATCTATAATTTACAAAGATAAAAATTTGTGAGACGTAATCAAATCTAAATAAAAAAGCCATAAATCTAATTGAATCGGAGCAAAATCAAAATTAATAGTTTTATTATACGAAATAAAACGATAGACTATAAAAATTCAAATAGATTATCGGGTCAGATTCTAAAAGAATCTAAACCGGGGTCAAAAGACTAATAGCTAGTAAATTATTTTTACCTTTAAACTATAATTTTCCTCCGGAGATATTTATTGTTTAGGCACAGTTAGAACAGGCGAAGGTCCTCGGAATGAAGAAATGTTTTCTTAATGTATTCCTATGTTTTTACATCGACGAAAGTTCGAAAATACGTGCAATTTTCTTTCTTAATCATCTTTTGTTTATCGGAATAGATTATAAATCTTATTCATTCATCTATTACTTTGAAATACAATTGTATTCTTTGGCCCAGTTTACGGAGTCAAGAACATTCTCTCACCGAACATCATTGACCTCACGTGCCTCGTACACAATTTGGAAGTATGTGACCCTCTTTCGTGATCCTTCGCCTTAAATCGTGACGTAACTTATTTTTAATGAAAAAACGAGTCAAAAACAGAAGTAGATTAAAAAGAATATCTTCGATATGATTTTTAATTTCATTTTCACTTAGTTCGACAGAAAACGGGGGAAAAATTGTTATTAAATTTTATTTTTTTTAATAATTTATCGTAATTGAGAAATCCGTAAGCTTCTGCAATAAACATTTTTCTACTTATTTGATTAAATTACGTGATTACGAAAATGTACGATGTTGAGATTATGTCGTATTATGCCACTAATCATAAGCAATACCAATCTTACGTAACGCTTTATTCTTAATTATATTTTATTTTATACCCAAGAAGGAATATTAAATTCATATTAATATTCAGAAGAGATTTTTATATTCAAATTTAAGTTCAAATTCTACTTCTTATATAAAATTCCACCCCAAAATTTACATTCGATTTCATTGTGCGATATTGTAGTCTTATTATCGTCTAGACCAGAGGTGTCCAACCTTTTTGTTTCTCTGGGCCGCATTGGAAGAAGTCAAGGAGTTTTGGGCCACAAGTATATATAATATATACTTGTGGCCCAATATACAAGTATATTTAAGGATTAACATGTCTAGATTATAATAATAAGTATTAAAACTTTATCACGAAACAGGATATTTTAAAAAATTACTTCTACAGACACTTTCAATTTTTACTTAGAAATAGATAAATTCATTTATTTGATAAAACGCAAATATTTGGTTTATTTGAGTCTCTGATTAATAAAAAGCGACGAAACACCATTTTAAAGTGCATTTTTATTCAACTAATATATTTATAAATGATATGTAGCCCCAAAAGTAGCCAAAGCGCCAAATGATATTTTTTTACGTTAAACTAAAAAAAGTAGCCACATTTGGCGCAATGTAGCCAAATCTTGCAACGCTGGAAGGAATACTAAATAAAGCTGGAGTTTTGACTCAAAGGATTATAGAGCCAAATTCGGAAAAAGAAGAGAAAGGACAAAAGATAAAGAAGTGAGAAAAGTTGGAAAATTAAGACTCAATATTTGCTTAACAGAAGAACTATTTAACCTTTCTGACAACTTTTTATCTTTTGTCCTTTCTCTCCTTTTTCGCCAAATTTGGGTCTATAATCCTTTGAGTCACAACTGCAGCTTTATTTAGTAATCCTTCCTCATTCACACATCTCCAAGTACATGAAAATATTTCATTTCCACTCAAAACTGAAATATAAATAAAGGTTTATGGCTTTGTGAAATTTCTTTTCTGAGTTTATGCTGTTAAAATAAATAAATAATAAAAAATTAAAACATTTGTCGGTTTTGTTTACACATTTATTGGGCCGCATTGGAACTTGCCTTGGGCCGCATGCGGCCCGCGGGCCGCGGGTTGGACACCCCTGGTCTAGACTTCTATTTCGAATTTCTTCATTAGCTATAAGTTACATATTGTTTTTGTTTTGAAACATATCATAGAGTGAAATGTTATATTATTATAATATTTATATCCTACAAGATAATCTTTCTGGTAGAGTGAATTCAATTTATAGAATGCAGTATTTTAAATTAATATAGCCTATCAATACAACATATATAATAAAATATTTTTTTGTAAACACGTAACGTGTAATCGAATTACAGGAAATTTTATTATATATAAATTATTTAAAATATTGCATTCTGTAAATTCAATTCGAGGTAACAGAAAGTCCAAAATTACCATAGTCTATATATAAATCATAAACTAATATATTAATATAATGAATTTTTTAAGATTTGTTATAAGAATATTTTTTAAATGTTGCTATTGAATTGATGTAGATTAACTGTTTATTTTTTAAAGAAATGTTTAATCTGTAATAATTTGAAAATAAAAATTGTTAATATTGAATTTTATAAAATTTTTCTCTTTAAATTATAGTATTACTGTTTACTACCATTTAAAGTCGAAAAAATGTCTATAATAATACGTAGGAGACAATATTTAAAAGAATGAAATTGTTAATAAGCTTCCGCTAAAAACATTTATTAAAATATTTGTAACTTATTTATTCTTTTATATAACACGCAGACATTAAAGGACATTTTAAATCATTTTTAAGTTATATTTATTATTTAATTTATGATTTAGGTATTACTTTATATTGGATAAAAATATTCATTTAAATTTTATTTTAATTACCGGTATTTGATTTTAAAATACAATTTTTTTTCTCCAAAATAACAGCTGAGATCATACGTATCATAAAATTGTAAAATACATAAAACTATTATTTTAAAAAAATTACATTATTCTTTAATTAGAGATTGAGTATTCATTGCTTAGATAATTAACGATAATTTTACACGCCTGACTATTCACTTAAAATTGTTTTAAATAATTCTAGCAAATGATATCATTAGAATAGTTTTGATGACTGTAAATTACTGAAATTTATCTCACTCTATTTAAATCTCGAAATGGAAACGTGAACATAGAGAATGTATACCTCGATCTAATTATTATATAGCGTAGCGTATTTAAATATACAACAATTTATTAGCCTACTTATACTGTACTGTACTTTGAAGTACTGTACTGTACAGTACTGTATATACGTTCGAAGGCAATTTTAGTTAAAGGAAACGACTTTCGCCTAGGGCCCGACGCTTTTAGGAGCCTCATCACTTAAATATATGTCGATAGTCTATTTCGATCCACAATTAAGAATCCGGTGCAGCTACGATTTAGATGGAGTACAATAATAAATATCGCACGATACTTAATATACATAATTTAATTATATAACGTACCGTAGGTAAAAGAGCCTGGCGCAATTTAAAACTCGAAACCTAGAATTTTTAATTTTTTTTCTCAACTTATAAATAGATGTTGAGGATTTCGAATCTTTACACAAATAGACTGCATTTAACCAGAGTAGAATAAGTGCGAAATTTTCTTCGTTGCCATAGAATTATTTCGTAGGAAAGAAAAATTACTGAGCACAAACCAAGTTATCTGATAAATAGACTGACAAATATATGTAAGCATTTGGCACGTTTTCATGCATACTTAATTTAATAGGACATATTTCTTCCTTCCTCATAATTTCACAATTAATTGTATTAGTTAATTTAAATTTGCTTTAAAATCTATACTAAAAATTTATCTTATTTTTACATGAATTATAGATACCGTATTCAAACTGAGTAATTTTTCCCGTTTACACTAAATTAATACACAGAAAATTATGACGTAAACTTAATTATTATTAAATTCGCATTAAATCAAAATCTAAACTTATTTTATTAAATTAATTCATCTTTTAGGTAGAATAAACAATAATTTCGAAAACACAAATACATTTTTAAATTAAAGATTATAGTCGAAGGTTGCGCTGAGTTTATCAATTTATCACGATTGGCATACATTCTGATAAAAGTTTAACGGTTTTTAATCCTAAAACTTTATGTTTAAACATTTATTATCTTTCTTAAAACTATTTTGAATTTATTATCGATAAAAAGTGGCATTTAGTATATTATATAGCCTATAATTTACGTAGGCATACTTTAAATAATTTCGAGTAACGTTGGTTATTAAAATGTCGGTATTGCACCCGCAATTAAAAGAACATAAAACTATTTGACCTAATAAATTTCATGAATCATGTTCTGGCTATCTATAGTCATAAATATACATTCTAATCAGAAGCATCGAACTTTTTATGAGGCCAAATTAATAGATACAGTAGAGCATGAAAATGGCTGTGACTTATGAGATATGAAGGACATTCGGCCAAGGTTGACGGCTAAGTAAAACTTGCTGGTCTATATCAGGTATAAAAAGAAAAAATTCTAAAGAAAAATTACAATCGATAGATATCCGTCTAAATTAACTAGTCTCATTATAAATGTGAGATAAATTATTATTAGTGAACAATTCTCGTTAAACCTGTTACAACAATCTAAAATCATTTTTAAATATTTATTTTAACGCATAAAAGAATTAAATGGCGTTTAGAGCCCGATAAACGTCCAAGTTTGAGAGAAAAATCACATTTAATCACCGGAATTTCAGTTAACGATTAACGGAGTAATTTAACTGTAAGAAGAAACTCCACAATAATTAATTTTATACGACTGAATTTTTGAAAGTTAAATTCAATTAAGAATCTAATAAGTTCGATTAGTTTAAGGTTTTAAAATAATAATCATCACAGATCTGTGCTCTACAGCGTTACGACTTGGGTTTTTTCGTGTAGGCCTAAGTCAATTTTAATTAATAATTTCAAGTGATATATTGTCACAGTTTGCCAATGGGAGATTCTCTATCGAAAGACATTAAAGCATCGAATTGGGTGGGAGAAAGAGGCGTAACCTTGCAAAAGTAGAGCAAGGCTATAAAAAGTAGTCAGCCGTACCTTTCCCCGCGGCCACTTACTTGAATTGCGGATGTAAAGTTTAGTTGAAAACGTTAATTCAAATGATCTGTATGTAAGACGTCGTTCTGTAACCTACGAATGCGAAGAACACTTATCTCATTAAGGCATTAAATATCGCTCGATAGCAACAATACATTTGAGTTTCAAATGAGACATCTGCCTTTAAATAAGAACTTAATTACAGTAACTTTTAATTCGTTTGATAAGGTTAATATCTTTGATAGAAGAATAAGGTTAATCTATTTAGCTGTTATTTTCCATTCACTTCCAGGTTTGAGGTTAATACGTGTTTAATTCGATTGCGATTGTTTATGTTGTACAGTACAATTGGTAACTTAGATTTGAAAATTATTGCTCGTTAGAGTTATATAATTGCCATTATTCTTAATTTACGTAATTATTTGATCGTTCGTTCATGAAACAATTTCTAATCGTTTTATAACAAGATTAGAATTTACTTTAAAAGAAGAAAATAGGAATAGGAAAATGCAAATGAAGACGAGAATGAGAAAAATGAAAAACTAATTTATGTTATAAATAATATACATAAGTAAATAATAAGATTTATTGAAGAAATATAATGATCTTAAATTATTAATTTATTTTTATTGCCCAACAACATGATTAATATTTTCATTTGACGGCATTGAAACTTTTTGATAAAGTAGAAATTAATGATATTTAATTCACGAATGACGAAAGATATATTAAAGTCCTTGTGTGAATATAGTACAGTACAGTACATAAGCTATTTCTTATTTGGCATTAAAGGGTCGACGAATAAACGTTTAAAACCACGATCTAAAATTTTAAACAATGCAATTACTTTAGTAGTAAATATGCCAATTGTTAAACAGATGTGTGCGAACAATCGGTTCAGAAATTCGGGACATGTAAAGTAATTGAAATGTGTAGAGAAAAACAAGTTTTATTTTTAAATTAATAATTTCCATACGCACAATTTATAAACAACAATAAATAAAAATAATTGCTTTAAAATTTCGAAAATTAAACATGATTTTAACATTAAAAACATAAGGAAAGAAACAATTGCCCTTATCGTCTCTAAGGATATTGACTAAATAAACAATAAAACAATAAACAAAAATAGTAATAATAATTTTTATACATTTCTGTAAAATAATATAAAATATTTCTTTACATATTTACTTTAAAAGTTAATTTATTATGAAATTACTTTAAATAAATAAATAAATAAATAATAAAAAAAAAGTATATATACCTTATAAAACTACTCTTTACTTAATTTAGATCTGTATATTAATTTTAATAGTGCAATGAAAAATATTCTTTTTTAATAAAACGTTTAAATTTTAAGTAAAGTAAAATATATTATACATAATTTAAAACGATTTAAATGGCGAAGTCAACTAGCTTCGTATACAGTAGGCCACATAGAGAAAAGAGGATCATTTCAATAATTGCAGAATAATTCTAATTATATAATGAAATAATTTAAATTTATAAAATATAATTAAAAATATTATTCTTGTTATTAATTTATCAATTTAATTACCATCCCATCGAAACTGCTATTTATTAAATTTTAATAAATAAAAATTTCATCGGTTTCTACAAATCTGTAAATTTGTGACTTAGATCTAAACTTTTGAATTTCGAAAAGTACTTTTTTATTTCGTAAACGTTTTTCAAAAAATGAAAATTTATAATTTTATAATAGACCTAATAATATATTATTGCAATAATTACAAAAATTTTGAGCAGAATAATATCTTTCAGACATCGACGTCGATCTCTGCATATAGCCTATATGAGGACCATTTACGACGTAACCAGTAAGAAAAATTTTTCATTGTCGGTTTTCGAGCGGATGTAAAGAACTAAGGCGTACCTTTTGTGTTCGGTGTACACAAAAGTTTCTACTCCTAATTCTTGTAGCATGGCATAATACAAAAATACGTTGGGAGGGAGACAATTTTCCGGCATAAAAATATCGAGGAATACGACCCTTCCGACCCTTACGACGCCCACTTCTGGCCGCATTTATAAGCAGGTAACAAAAAAATAAAAAATAAAAAAAAATAGCCAATATCTGTTTGAACGAATTCGATAACGACGAATGGCCTATTTTTATGGAATTACGTAGAAACGTTATTGTTTTTATCTGCAAATTCGTGTTTATGCGAATAGTTACGAAAGGTCAAAGCCAAAGATGCCACCGTCAACAAGCCAGTGCATATTTATGTTACGCCAATACTCGTTTTGCAGCAGTCGGTTTTTAATGGGAAATTCCAATTTTATTGATTTTTTTAAATCGGTGGATAAACAGAATTTATAAGAAGGATGATCCGTATACAAATAAATATACTCGATGAAAACGTCGAATGGTTAAAATATTTGATTAATATTCTTTCGTAATTAAACAAATAGTTCATACATTTAAAATATCGTAACATTATAAATATCTTTGATCTTCCATACCCTATTTTAAATTCTCGCTGCGTAACTTAAATTAGGTCTATACATATCCAAAGCTTTAAAGGTCGTAAAATAGATTTTTGTGCCAAAAAACTATGGAAAGGAAATTAGAAATAGTCAATTTGTCTTCAATTTTTAATTTATATAAATGATTAAAAAATAAGGAAGAAGTAATTTGCGTGATACAAAGCACTGTACTGAACATTAGGAAATAAGATTTTATTTTACTAGAATCCGTAGGCTATAAATTGAGATAGGCATATATTTAAAGTCGAGTTTGCCAGGTCGAAAACGCTTTTGGAGTGTCTGGTTATTTGAATAGGGAAAATCGCTTCAAATAATTAAGGAAAAGATACAAAGAATTATTATAAAAAAATAAGTATCTGTGTGTATTACCTAAGAGTTTTTATCGGTAAATAGACTAATAAAACATATTAATTTATTTATTATTTAATCTTCAAATAATATAACACGGCAATGAGAATGTTCTTTTAGTTGTAGAGTTTTTCTTAATTATTTTCAAATAATAAATATATATTTATTATTTGAATTTATGAATATCTGAAATAGCATCGATATGAAAACTACATCAAAATCTTAAAAGTATTTGTAACTCTTCGGAGTCGCATTTAAATCGATGTCAGTCCCCTCTCGAGACATCTTTTTGGGCTATAATTTGAAAAAAATTATCGATCTATAAATTTCCACTGTCGTTCGTCTGCCTGTCCGTCCGTCTGCCTTTTCTTAATCTCGTGAATGGAGTTAGGTAGATGAAATCCGAGACCAGATATGGAAACCTTACGGGCGAGAGGCCACGATTAACTATATAAGATCTTTCGATGCAAACCAGAAAGAAGTCACGTGGTTTTAATTCGAAATTTTTCCGCGAAAGATGTTATTCAATTTATCTTTTTGCTAATATTTATTTTATTAATTTAAAAAAGTAATAATTTAAAATTTTCCTTACAAATTTTAGTCAACGTATCTGAATATCCAAATTTCATAGGCAAAATTAACGTAACGACGTAAAATTAAAAGCTATTTTTAAATAGAATAAAAATAAATAATACTTTTAAAAATTTTTAGTAATTATCTCACCTAATCTTGCCTTTTAATACTAATCGTGCCGGAGTCGAGAATAAAAAGAAATTCCAAAAATCTTTGGTTGCAATTCTCCCGAAATAAAATAAATCTCCGTAAATGACCATATTTCAAGTGTCAGTTATCTCTATCGAAATAGTTTTATTTCGAAGGCAAAAAGGTATTTTTATATATAATATTAATAGACATAAATAAAAATCACAGCGAGGAAAAGGTGGCAGTCTCTGGCCGAGAGACGTAAAAATCAATTATTAATTATACTTTGTCTGCTAAAAGTAAACTATCGGGTTGGAGAATTCGGAGCATTTCTTAATTAGAAATTTAAATAGGCGCATTCTTCGTCTATTGGGCTTTACGTAACTTCCGTAATTTACCATGGAATTTTTCAAACGCTTGACCTTCTCGCCATACCATTTGACGTCTGTTCAGTTTAGAGTTAAATTATCGAACATCCCGAAATCGGTTGGGCCCCGTAAATGATCAAATATCTCAATTTTTAACACGACTATTTAGATTTATTACTTTATAATCGAGTCGTTAATTTATTTAAAACGTATCTAAATATCTCTATATTTAGAAAACGTTGTAAGAAAAACACATGTAATTTATACGCGTATTAAAGTTACACATGACGCTTGTGTATTATATTTTAAACTCGTTAAAATATAATGCACAAGCATCGTTCGTTTTTTTTTTCTAAAAAGTGGCTTTGACCGAAGTCGATTTCTAGAAAAGACGACATTATTAACGATATTGTTTATTGTTGTTAATGCCTTAAGTGTTATTAAAGTTACGTATATATTGTCTGTTAATGTTAATACATTTACAATAAAATTCAAAATAACCGACCGAATTCCATACATAAATCGTTATCGACGATTGAATTTAATCGTTCGAATTAATGTCGATTACGTTTGACCTTTGTACGCCACGTTTAAAAAAATTTATAAGTACGGTAAAATTATATTATTTTACCGTACTTATAAATTTTTTTGTACCATACTTGGCGAAATTTCTGTTATTATAAATGCGTATTATTTTAAATGTGATTGTTATTTCGATGTTTTTTCGTCGGAAATCTTTAAATCTAAACTAACCTATTCGTAAAAGATTGCTGGCAATCGATTTATTACACTTACGTATCTCATTTTATGGTAAAATTACTCCTTAATAAAAAAGCATTTCTTTTTCGTTAATGTTAGATTTATTACTATAGAAATGCGCCTTATGCCCATAAAATCACATCCCCTAGCATGAATAAATGTAAGCGGTGTTCTCGTACCAAGGATAAATATCTGGTACGCAAGAAATTCTTATTAATTTACGAGTTCTCCGGAACATAATTTTGTTTCTTGTAACCCATAATATTATTTTTTAAAACTCCGGAAATTATTTTATGATTTGGAACAATTTCGAGAGAGAAAAACCAATGAATTATCCTATACTAATAAAAAAAATAATAGGACCAATATCGCTTGGCTGCTTTTCCCTTCTTTATTTTATTTCTATTTCTATTGGCTAATTTTACTTCTATATTTTCATTTCGACGTTTCACTTTATAGTAATAAATAAGAAAAATTCCGAAATAAATAAAAAAAATCTTAAATGTAATCCGGCTAATTCAATTAAATACATGTATAATTTTTTCTTTATTAAAATCAATTAGCCTATATTTATTTTACGAAGTTTTAAACTTTTCCGAACGAATCTCTTTATAACAGCGTAAAATCTTCAAAGGACAATTATTCGTAAACAGAAAGTTCAATTTCGGAACGGGTAAATCGAATTACGTGACAATAATTACACCTTTGAATGCGGCCGATCTGTTAAAAAGAGCAAAATGGTTTTACGCCACGTCGAACATTTTTCTTTCGCATTTTTCCCAAAAAAAATAGGATTTTTTCGGCCGATGGAGAGTGAAAGAAGGTCGTAGTGACCGTACGGCTGTCACCCCGGGCGTTCGATTCTGGCAGTTCATTGTCTCCTATGTATGTAGGTCGCTTTCGGATCAACCGTGACCTTCATAAAGGGTACGACGTTTACTTCAATTTCCTCCTATGGCTTTATTAACGGACTCGAAGGCAAAACTGACCGCTTTATCTTTAAAGGAAAATCGCCCGATTCGCGGGCGCCACGTTGTTAAACCCGTTTACCGTAATTGGCAAAATATTGCCCGGATGTTACTTTTACCATTAATTCTTATACGGACCATGAAATAGACGGAAACCGTGCCGCTTGTACAAATTTAAAACGAATTAATGTCAAGTAGTTTTTGTTTTATTTTAAAATTTAAAATTCTTGCATCGGTTTATCTTAATTTGCTTATCTACCTTGTTTTTTTTTTTTTTGGAGGGGAATTTAAATTCGGTGCGAACGGGAAATGACGCGGTAATACGTTTCAAGGACAAATATGGAAATTTCGAAATTTGTTGTTCCTTTTCCTGGTAACTAGTCCTACTTATTGTGATGTTTTAAAAAGTGGACTACGCGTTTTTAGAAAATGACTATCTTTATTTTAAAAAACAATAATATAGATTTTATTTTAAAATAACGAGTTTCGATAATCATAGACTACAGTAAATTAAACCGTACAAATAGAAAAGGACCGGATAACCAAATAAAACTTAGATTTAACAGGTTTGGGCTCCAAATTATTTAATTCTGTTTATTTTAATCGTAGAAAACTTTCGATAGAAAGAAAATAATCGATTTTCATTATGTTTTCCTGCGTAAAAAATTAAAGAAATCGGATATTTCCATTCAATTAAACGATAAAGAATTTTTTTCTTGTCTTTTTTACTTCGAGGTGGAGTTTTCCTTCTGTTTTGTCCCAGAAACAATTAGAAATAGGTTAATATTGTCATAATTGGTATATCGACACTAATTGGAGAAAAGTAATCGAAAAATATTTTTTCATAAATTTAAAATTATTTTATATAAAAACTTGTTTTGAAAAACGACAGGAAAAAACAAAGTCAAACCATCGATAATATTACCATTTTATTCGAAAAAATCGAATAAAATGGTAAACTAAACTAAATTATTACGTTAAAATGTATGCTTATTCGGGTTAATAAAATTAAAAAAAAAATTATTATTCAGAAGAGATAGTTCTATTTAAAATATATTCTTAAATATAAGATTTGATCAATTATTCCTTTAAAATAAATAAATAAATAATCGAATTTAAGTAATTAAATTATTTTATATTTACAATAAATAATTTATAAATAATTATAAATATTAATAATCAAATTATTTCGTCGTTACTTAAATTATATTAATTTATGTAATATATAAAGAGATACAGTATATAGGTCTTTTGGGGTTATTAATTTATACAATTCTACTTGTGTTTGTAATATAATCCACGTGGAATTAGAACGTGGAATGACGTTAGCAATAATAATAACTTAAAATTTCTTTGTTTCGATAAAAATAAACTAAAAAATTACTGTATTAAATTTACTAAAATGTAAATAATTGTAGATTTATAAAATTATTACGCATTGGTTATTTCGGCTATATTAATAATAACGTGTAAGCGAATATGTCGAAGTATAGATTATATTGTAAACTTTGTAAATAAAATATTCTTTTTACAGCTTTATTTACGGAAAAATTACAAGGAATACAAACTTATTTTTCAGAAATGTTTCTTTTACGAGTGATTTATATAAACGTGGCCATTAAAAATTCTTGTAGTGGACACGTTTCTTTTTTCTCTTAATAATGAATGACCTACAAACGAGTTGATTTTTATTTTTCAAATTATAAATACTTAACGTATTTCTATAACTTATAATTTGGATTTTTTTAAACGATAAAACCTCGTGTATCGTAAATTAATTACTAATTAAAGTAACTAACAAAACTAGTTAGAAATGTTTATAAATTTTACTAAATGACGTACGAAATATTTTTCGTGTTACTTTTTTATACTTTTTAAGAAGAAAAAGTTAAGATTTTTCAACGAATAACTCTTTAAAATTCCTTTACTTCAATTCAAAAAATTTTGAAACTAGTCAGTGTCCTTGTTACGTCAACAAATGTGGCGACCCACGCATTAAAACTTGTCTTGGAGTGGTTTAAAGGCATCTTTCTGACTAACCAAACTTTCTTCGTCTGAGTGTTTGTTTTATAGTCTAAAATCAAATTACGGTACTTTATTTATTCTTAAATATACTTTCGTGCTCTTCTTCGTTTAAAATAACAATTATTTAACTAATCGTTGACTCATAAACCACTTGTTAAAGACACAAGTAGGATTTTGATTTGAATAAAGAAGTTTTAAAGAATATTTAGCCTAAAAAAACTATTACAGAGAATCGATAATGATACAGAAAGTAATGTACAGTACCTGGATCGATAAAAAAAATGTTTGTAAATATAATTATACTAATTAATGTGAAATTATTATTTAAAATTTTTGTTTTAGTTTTATTGTTATTCCGAATTAAAATAATTTTATGATAATTAAACGAATACTTGTTTCTTTGTATGCTAACATTGACATTTGCCGGCACATTTTCCGAATTATCTTTATTACGATTACGATTTCGATTGTAATTTAACTACTACAAAGACTATCTTACAAATTTGATCGGATTGAAATTTAAATTCTTTTAATAATATTGATCGGATGCTTTTAAATGGAATGAAGGACAAAATAAAAGTAGCTGATGTTACAGGTTTAACAGGATATACTTGAAAAAACCAGGTAGAAACTATCTTCTGTACGCTCAAAGTTTAGTAAATCGCTGATATTTTGGATAAAATTGACTCCACGAATAAAAAGAATGGTCGTCACACTCTTTCGAAAGAGCTTAAGATTGTTAATGACAAGATACTAATTGTTTTGTTTCGTTAAATTCAGCGGTTATCGTCAATGATGCAATATTGCTAACTCTTGGGAAGTTATTCTTCTTCGCATTCTTCCCGTACAATTTTTGCAGTTGTAAACAGAAAAGAGATTTAGATCTAGCGCGTTTCTTTTATATACTCTCAATAACAGGTCATAACCTAAACGTTCCAGTTGCTCGGAGGTACAACTAGTTCCACTACGTTCTCGCTCCAATGATTTTTCACCTATCAACAATGTCAATCTCTAAAAAACCAATAAGCAATTTCGTTTCGTGCTTTTTTTTCTATAATTTCATAAACGTAACAAAACTCTAATTCTTCTAGAAAATGTAATGTTCTAAATTATTAATTATATAATTATTCGCCGATGTAATAAATTAAGATTATCATTCTAGAAATCAACCGGGACACGCAATATCCAGGACAAATTTAATAAGGCTCAAACAGTGACAGTTCACTTCAGAAGTAAAAGCGCTCCAACGATATATAATTTTCCTTATAAACATTTTATCCGAGTAAAACACCGCATTAATCGACAATAAGTAAAGTTTGACTCTTACAGAATACTTTTAAAGTGCCGCGGTTGAATACGACGAAAAAGTTTTTTAATTATTATTATTATAAAAAAAATATTCCTAAAATGGGCATTGGGAACTTCCACCGAGAGGCAGATTTAGTTAATTAATTCTATTTTCTAATCCAAGTATTTAAGAAAAGTGTACATTTGAAGAAGAAAGATCAAAATAGACTCCAGCGAAAAAGCGTATTTCCAGTACAGTAAAGCATTTTATATACAGTATATTGTGGAATGTGCGAGATATTGTAATTATAAGAAGTAAGAAAATATTTACTCACCCGTCCTGCAAATAGATAAGAGGAATAAAAGAAAACTTATTTTCCGACAGCTTGTCTTCATATCTGTGAAGATCGCGCTCTTTGTAAGGACTCACAGAATATCACAAGCACTCCACAGGAGCCATACAAATCCGGGTAAATACCTGAAGCACTTCATACACAATTCTTTAAAAGTGACTATTTAGAAACTTAGGATTAGAAAAATCTGACTGAGTTTGTCGACGGAGATAAAGTATTGTACGGACTAATGCAGCGCTTTGAATACGGACAGGTGAAATAACTTGTTCGATTGGCCACAGGCAGCTGGGAGGTACAGAAAGCCTGTTTTCTTCGTCCCACTGAGAGTAATGGGGAGATGGGGCGGATCGAGGACACAAAACCGGCACCAGACCGTATTCCTAGTTCCACAAACTTCCACCAGAGGAATTCGCGTACGGTCTTTCTTTTCATTTGCTTTTGTTTCACGAGTTTCGTAATTAATTACTGTATTTACCCGGAAATTCTGTTCTGTTTCTCCGAAAAATTTTTATACAATTGCTTATTTGCTTTTTTTAAATAATTAAATAAAATTAATCGAGAATTTCAGTTGGATTTTATTATTTAATTTTTTAAATTTAACTAAAGTCGTAATTAAGTGTAATTATTAAGTGATTAGGTATATTTATACTTATTTAATATAGAAATATCATAGAATTTTTTTGTCTTACAGTAACATATGTATAGAACATATGAAATAGAACTATAATTTAAAGTTCAAATCTATTTTTAAAATATATTAAACTATGTAAAAGCTATATAAAAATATGTTATAAAAATTAAATTAATTTTTAAAATAAAAATTATCCGAACTTATTTTAAAATTATATTTATTAAGAATCAAATTATATTTTTTACGGGTCAATAATTATTATAATAATAAAAATTACGAAGAGACATTTTATTTGTCTCCCTGATAATAAAAAAAAATAATATTGAATGTTAATAAAAATAAGAAAATTGCCAACAAAATGAATAAAAAAAGAAATTTTGGCAATTTACTGTATTTATTCTAATTCAAAATGTTTGTTATTAAAATAATAATAATATTTAATTAACATCAATTTTATTTTATTTTAAACGAATTTTTCCAATTTATTAAAATATTTGATAACAAACAAAATAAAATATGTATTTTGAAAGTACAGTAAAAATAGATTGTTACACGTAAGCTAGAAAGTATCAACAAAAATATTCTTAAATCATTCCAAAGTTAAATATAAATTTAATAAGCATATAATTGAACTAGTTGTAACAGTCTGTTGATTTTTTATAAGTTCTTATTATATATTCTTCTCCAAATCCGAAAAATCAAGTAAGAATTTTCAATTTATACATTTGTATAATAAAACAAATCAAGTACAAAATAAAGTTGTTTTATATTATAGTTAAAAACAATAAAAATATAACAGCTAAAGTGCAAATATCACACAAAATTTTTTATTAATAAAACTCATAAATTATAAATTTTTATTGTAGTTGACTTTAAATGAATTTTATTCTGGCCGTGAAATAAAGAAAATCGCCGAATTTTTATTATTTTTTATAATAACATTTTAAATCTTTTAATAAACTCAGTTATTTTAATTATTTTTATAAAAAATATTAATTATAGATAAATCTCCAAAATATAGTTATTAACCTTTATAAAGGTTAATAACTACTTAAGAAGTTATTACTATTATTATATTATAACTATCTTAATTAAGAAGCATTAGAACTGAATTAAAATTCGTATTTTATTCTTTTTTTTTACGTATTAAAATTAATTTTTTATTATTTGGCTATGAAACAATTCATTTTTAAAAGGATAATTAAGTTCATTAACCGATAACGAGAAAAGCCAAAACATTATTTTTTTCGAATTTTCATTTTATATTTTAAAAGTATTAAATTGAAAACCAAACAAACTTGTTGCCACACGCTGTTTAATCGGAAAATATTCGATGAAAAACGAGATAAGTATAAATAGATTAAAACAACCTTTGTCTATTAATTAATTTTACAAAATTGGGTCTCATTAAAATTAAAATTACTTATTTATTTTTTAATAAATTTATTGTTTGTATACAATTGCTGATACTGTATAAATTACAACTAATCTATCGTATTTATCGATAAAGAAAAATTTTCAATGATATTTGCTTTAATCGGTATGGTAAAAGCGCTAAAGATAATTGAAATTTATTTAGTTTATTATTCGGACAAAATAAAACTGCGGAAGCTTATATAACGTAAACGGCTTAATTCGCTATAAAAATGGTGAAATGGAAGATATTAATTGAAATAATCCATTCATAAATTAAGAAATTTGGAATCCGTTTACAAAAACCCAAATTATTCGATTCTTAGTGTCTTACCGCCGTAGTGTACAGTACAATTAATCCGAGGTGACTATCGAACGACATGGTTGCATTTTAACATAAATATGTCGTAATTTGGCGACAGAACTTCATATATTGTCGGCCATTCACATCGAATCTTTCAGGAAATAATATTATAAAGATTCTATATTAGGCTCTATTGTTGTGAATTGTCTATTGTATTTTATAGCATAATGATGTTCTTTAACACAAGCTACAATGCTTTTTATATCTACAAATTACTCGCCGATTCTTATTATAGAAAACGTCACTTTGCGAATAATAACTACTTTCAATTTTTTTTCCTTTTCGCTTAAAATTCGAAAGTTTTGTTTCTATTGTATTTCACTTTCTCTCTTAAATGCCGATACAAACACGACACGATTTAAATTTTATAGCTTTAAAAATTCCAGGATGTCGACAAGGAAAAGACACGAGAATGTAAGAAAATACTCGTATATTCAAATGCTCGAAAGTGATTTTTCACTCGTCTACAAGTAACGATACTCTCTCTCTTTCCAAACTGTTACGAATACGAGATTTTGTTATTATTCTTATTCTAAATTTTAGATTATTAATAGTATAATAAATTTCAAAATATTACACGATGCTACAAAATGTCTAAGCTTATTTTACCATAAGGCTACTGTATATAAGATATGCTAAAACACTCGCAGATGCGTTTATACTTTAAGGATATTACTGATTTGTCAGTTCATTTTATTCAATTAATTTTAAATAATAAGCCAATACAAATATAAAGCATCGTTACATATATATTTGTGTATAACTAAGATACAGCGGTGCTACTCAAAGTTGTGATCCACGTCTCGTCGGCTGCCCGTCCGCGGGAAAGAAAATACGGCATTATTTAAGGCCACCTCTCGAAAAGAACGCAATTAGTATTGATAATGGTGTCGCGCCGTTAGAGTAGATTCGCACCTAAATGCGAATAGATGTTCGCGGAACATCCGGGCATTCAAATGCCACAATAATATGGCAAAAACGGAATATCCAAGCACGAGACATGAAAAGACACATTGCAGTTCACGGAACCGCCATATCGATGAGTTGGAGGAGCGCAGTGGGCACAATTCGATTAAATTTCTCAATCTTCTTTACTTGCAGCCAGAAGAAAAATGGCGGAAGAAGATTTGATTCTCTTACCACTTACTGTTTTCGGTGAATCGAATTTATCGTATTTTCTTTATATTTTCGACAAGGAAATTTTTTTGTATATTATTTCCTAGACGTTGACAAATTCGATTCTAGAAACTTACAGCCAGAGACGAATACGTTGGGCCCCGTCCCTCACTACCCGGTCGCCCCATCGTGGGACTGGCCGAATTCATAATGGCCTGGCTAAAAGTATTATAATTAATAACGTCTTGTGCTATAGGTGGTTATTAATTGTTTGAAAGGTAAATTAAGAACTAGATACGCATTCGGCGATAAAAGGCGATTAAATTCGAGAACTGAATATTACAATCATAAAATATGTAAGTAGAATTAATAAATAAATTCTTTCGAGATATGAAAAAAAAAAAAATAAAACGTTTCAATATCGTAAATAAGTTTAAAGCATGTCGTAAAACTGCGAGTTTTCTAAAATACGAGCCTGTTACCATCGAAAGTACCAGGCTATACACTTGAAGTTTCTCAAACAATTCGTAGAATACACAAATGACTTATTTTTTAGGTTATGACAAGGTTACGTCAAAATTTCTATGCATGTTTTTTGTTCCTGCTCGAAATAATATGGCACGGACAAAATGTCGATGTGCGGGAGTCTATGAAATAACTACACTTATTCCAATAAATTATCCGCGTAATTTCGCGGCCGATACCGTGAAATTATCATTTTTTTAAGCATGAAACGCCAAGTTCGAACTTATTTCTTTTGCAAGCAGCATTAAATGTCGACATATTCCTTTTTTTACAAAATATGCTCACTGATAATAATAATTAAGCGTGACCTACTTAAATTTTTGTGTAAAGACGAAAAATACGGTAGCCGCAAACATTTGCACGAAGACAAAATAAATAATTGTTTTTTTATTCTTTAAAAGAGGACGAGGGACAATTCGTTATCTCCGTAAGGTTTACAACAATGCAATCCCTTCGTCCGATAACATCTTTTGCCATTATTTTTCTTTGTCTACTTCCGGTGTTCATTGATATTTCGAAGTATAAAAAACGCTCGACTCGCTTCCTATGCAAAGTAGCTCGTGCTTCTGCAGAATTTCAATAACACTCGTTAATTTATTTCGTAGGAAAAAAATCCGCTTCCTGATATTTAAAACGACGTTTTCTCATGCAACGAATAAAGAACGGCAATCGACATACTTGTAAAATGTCTCCTTTTCCTGTAATTAAACGATACAAAAGGCTGTAAAATGTACGTCGTTTTCAAATTTGGTTTTTTGGTAAACGTTTTTAGTCAAATTACTTTACTTCCTGGCCGACGACCTTATATCGTCTTTTCGTTGATTTCTGATAGCCCGAGGTGACGATGACGGTTCTACTTTCGATCACTTCCTTTCTTATAAAACTGCTTCCTGAAGGCGTGATCTCCTGTGAAAAAAATAACTAAATATTGGAATTTACGTAACTGTAATGATTTCCTACACGTTTCTATTAACCTTGAATGGTCCATCCCGGGTTACTGGGTTGTTTGAGGTGGATGAAATTTCCCAGAATTTATTCGTGTTACACCTTTTCTTCTGTTAAAGGTTGTTTTCGGGTCGCGTGTGTACGCATCTTTAAGACCCGGTTTCGACGCAGTAGGTTATCGGTCGTAAAATATTATCTGGGAAATCTGCTCGCCTTTATTTTATAAAAAAAAACAAGGAACATATGATGGAGGAAATAAATGCTTTTGCAAAGACATAAAATATTCAATAATTCTTTTATAAAACTTTTGTTTAACAGAATGATATAGGCCAAAGGACTATCCGGTTACTTAAGGCTAAATCTTTTTAATATTATTGTAAATAAATCTAGACTGGAGATTTCGTTGATTTTTATGTAATAAGAAATAACTTATATTCTCCTAAGCTCTTTTTTTAAGTGAAAAGTATCGAATTTTATTGTGACGATCTATATATAACGAGCAATTATTTATTGTGACATCGTCACAATACCGGGCTACAATTTTGAATCACATTTTTAATTAATTTATTTGGTTTAAAATATATGCTCTCCACCTCAAATTAGTAGTGTCTTGCTCCTGTACATCAAACTTTACCGTTAGCAACGGAGTCGTGCCGGTCATCTATCTAACTCCTTTGGGGAGAAAATTTTGAATTGAAATACATGACTTCCGGTTTGCATCGAAAGTTCGTATATAATTAATCGGGCATCCTGCTCCTGAACTCTCCATATCTGGTGTCGGATTTCATCTATCTAACTCCGTTCTCGAGTTAACGTAGAACAGACGGACGGACGGACGACAGTGAGTGTGTATGGGTCTGCAATATGAAAATTGCAGCCCAATACGTTTTCTTATATAATCAGAAATAAATTGCGGTTTGACATGTGTTTTCTATAAACTTTATAATTTTATTTTTATCAACTTAATAAATCAAAAAATATCAAAGTTAATGAGACTTTTTTCTTATTATAAACTTTTGCGTGAAAACTTCGAACGAGAAGGATAATATATCATCGATAGAAAGCGACACGCGAAATTATAGGGCGTAGCGAAGAAGTAAATTTACATCCCGCTTACAGAGTTCGTTGAAACTATCACACCTCGAGATAGTTATAAATCACTACCCCCGCGTTAATTCTAATTTCATACTTTCTCGAGCAAGAGTGTCGTCCAATCCTACTCGCAAATACTAAAAGTCTCAAGAATTTTCTCAAAAAAAAAAAAAAAAAAATTAAAACGATAAATCTGTTTAAATAACGTCAAAAATCCAATTATTCGGAACTTATTTTACTCGGGATTAATATAAAGATATTAGAAAATAAATGGCGAATTTTAAGTTGGAAAATATCTAGAACGACTTTAAGACGATGACAAATAAAGCAAATATATTTATAATAAAAAATAGAAGAAAGGTTTTTCATAAACTAAGGATATGCGGATCTATCACCGTAAAGACTGTTTAGCGAACAATGCGATGGTTTTAACCACACGCGAATAACGTAATTCGCTTAAACGATAATGTCGATCAGAAAATGTGTCAATAAACTAAGAAATGTTTTGTTGATTTTTTCAAATTGTTCATCGGTGCGCATGTAAAGGTGCATAAATTTATTATATCCTCATTCAAAGACGATAACGGCGAAAGCAAAAATTTTACGTAAACAAAAATAATTCTATGCAAATAATTCATCTTTTCTTATCGTCTGACGTATTTTGCCTAAGAATCGACGACTTTATTTATAGACTTCTTACGCATCCTCTGCCAATCCCGTCCTCTTTAATATAGGCATTTTTTAATTTTTGCAAGTTTTCTTTAAATTTATTTTTACGTTTCGAAAGTCATTTGTTTATATTTTATATGCCAACGTTTCTTAATTAATTTAAAGATAATGGAAAAATTTCTCTACCCTTTTGCAATTTTGTACGCCACCTTCCAGTCTTTCTCTTCGTTGATTTCTAAGTTACTTCCTAATGAAAAAGATAAATAAATACTGTATATTAATTCTTAACGTTTTCTAGCTTATTACTTTTGTAAAATTTTAGTAATTATATTTATACTGTATATTTTGAACATTGTCTATTTTAATTATTAGAATCATTTAATACAGCAATACTCCGTTGTAAATTAAACGTTCGTTGACGTCGTCGTCCGATCAGGCGTACTAAGTACAGTACAGTACTTTACATAAATTTAGTTACGTCTTACTTCTACGCAATTTGCCATATTATCTTAACATAAAGTGCGGAAGAACTCTTTTAAGTCCGTTGCCTTTACGCTCCGACCCCCTTATAAAATCTACGATTACGACATCACCCAACTTAATTATACGTTAATATTTGTTATCGAGTAATCTAATATGATTTTATTTATTAATTACGCTAATTGCGTTCGTTATTTGACTACGGTCTTTGTATTTTTGCAATTTTTTATATTCGTTATCGAAGATGGCGAAATAAAACCGCGACGGCTTTTGTTGCTGGAGTCGGCCCGTTCCAATCTAATTCGATCGCCTTCATTACGGAAAGCCCTATTTGGATATAAAGTCCGTAATATTGTTTACCACTTTTGTAACGTATTTATAAATTATTAGAAGCGTGTATAAAAAACACGGAATTAATTGTTTGTACGGAACTACGTAGTGTGTAGGTCTATGGACAACGTGTTATAATTAATACCATATTTTCTTTTTATATTACATACACGATAGGAATTAATTAATTCCTATTCTGCGCGTAATTTAAAAAGAATATATTAGTTACGATACACGTTTTCTACACACGTTACGTAAACGATTTGAAATTAACGTACGAGTACTAATTGACTTTATAAATTTACACGTTTGGAATATTCTTGGCACATTTTATTAACGGATACAAATAAAAATTTCAAAATAAGTTATTAACTATTTAACTGATAAAATCAACGTTTTGTAATTTGATTTATTACTGTATAGAATTTTCTCGGCTTTTATCATTAATATTTTCTTTATCTCTTCTTAATTAAAACATTTACTTACGTAACATTTATTATTAATTGGTCGACGGACATTTTAATTGTATTTTATTCTTTATGGCGACAACGTCTAACGCGGTGTCCATTTCGGGCACGAACAAAAAAGACGTTCATCCGGTCCTCCGAAAGGCACAAATGCATTTACGGGTAATGGCTGGGTAACCGGAACCACGTAAGATTCGACAGCTTCTGTAATATTGGCGCGAGAAGAATTTTACATTAAATCGACTTACCGGTATATGTAAGAAACTGTATAAATTGAAATTTGCTTAAGGACAGGCAGGAATGCAGGCCGGTCGACCCTAGCTAGGACCGAGCCCCGGTATAATAGACGAGTGCGGAGCAAGACCAATCTTTGCATGTATAAACTTATGTATGAGCAGTGTGTTGGGCACGCCAGTGGTCGATAACATTGTGGGCCATCCTACCGCCAACATAAAAAAAGAAATGTAAAAACTTGCGTGTCGAGGTGTCGTCACCTGGGACGCCATCACTTCCACCGCAGCACGTTCGGAAAACGAAATGGCCAATACCCGTTTTTATTCCTTGTCCTCTATTGCGTAAAATAACTAAGTTTAACGGAAATGGACACGTCGAATTCCCAGGACCAACTCGATGGTGTAAGCCAGGTACCAGAGGCTGGGTAAACGCGGTTCGACCGGGCTGGATTTAGAACTTGGAAAGACTTACGCTCCGCCGCCGCATTTAGCCGGGAATTTGCCAAATCCTGTAAACGTAGGCGTCGAAAAAAATAGAAAAAATCTTTTTAAATTTTCGTCGGAAGAGGACGTAAATGCGACCGCGGATTTGGCGAAGTAACGAAACTCTTGGCGAAACGAGCCACGTATGGTCAATAGAGACGACGGATTTCGCGAATTTAACCATCACGATAAATTTAAAACAATATATCGACTTTGCTCTAAAAATACTCATAAGTTCTAATTTTTTCGGGTTTCGTTTTTTCTTGTTTTGTCTGGCGTATTATTTATACTGCAGCGGACATTACAAATGACACAGGGAAAGGCGTAAGGGGAAGAGCCGGGATGACGTCGACGGTGCCGATGCTTTGTAACGAATTTATGACAGCGAGATTACCGAGAAACTGTTTCGCGCCAGCCAAAGGCGAAAGGTACGAGATTATAATTTTGTTAATCATTTACCGATTTTCTCGAGTGTCAGTAGAAATGCCGTTTATGAATACGTTCAAAGATAGGATAAATCCGGAAAACGTCCGAGAATTTTTAAAAGCGCGCGGCAAGAAGAAGACGTACGAAAAGATTTACCGAAAATTCGGAGCAAAGTGGTGAACGGCAGACGGCACGAAAGCAAAATCGGAGATCGATGACGTCAGAAAAAGTAAAACTGCCATTTTGGGATTTGAGGAAAAAGCCACCGGACCTTGACCTAACTCGGTTTATTCGTTTTGGAAACTACTCGTCGATTTCGCATACAATTCCAAAATAGATGGGTTCTTTCGTAAATTTTCTTTTTTTATTCGCCTTATTATACAAACAATCCGCATCAAACTCGCACTGTTTATACACCAAAGGCGATAACATTTTCTTTTCGACTTACCGAAATACCGAAATTGGACAAATCCCGCCGTTCTTCGTCTTGGTTGACCAAATCCGGGCATCGATGGACGCTACTTTTCGGCAAACGAAACGCCGTCTTCCGTATTTTTCCGTGTCCGTCCCGATTATCGGTGAAATGTCTACGTTAAGAGAGTAAAAACGCGGTTACATATAATCCCGCGAATCATATAATAAATTATTTCTAATCAAATAGATCTAAAATTAAATCGACCGATTCGTTAATTTTCTGTTTAGAAAGGACGAAAACCTTCGTTCGTCCTCATATCCAGACTGGGGAAAGGCGAAAATCGCAAAATTAAATTTTCTAATTGAAGCCATTTTCCAAAAAATAACGTATGTCAAAATTGACCAAAAATGGGGTTTTCGTCGTATCTGGAAATTCCAATGCTGGGTGATTTTCCGGTGAAATAATGTGTAACGGTGGCAAATGCCAACAGAGAAATTCAGGTGAAAGATTTTCGGTTTTACAAAAACAGCACGTATCGGCAGGTAATGTCGAGATTTGTTCACAAAAACAGTAATTATCGGTGAATCTGCGGTTTTGTAAGAAAGATTTACTTGCGTAAGGTATTCTGGATGGCGGTAACCTTGATGACGTTTGAAGACGTCCGATATTGGAGAGTGTTTTCCGCCAAGAAAAAAAAAAGGAAAATAGTTATTTGAGAAGCCAAAGTTGGTAGAATTAGCCACAAATCACAAAAGAAGAAGAAAAAAAAAAAAAGGAATAGGAAAGTGTGTAGTGGCTCTCGATTGCAGGTATGTAAGCATCACCCGTTTATTGAATAAAAGTCGAATCTCAAACGGGCAAGGATTACAAAAGTCACAAAAGACGAAGAGACTGTTCAAATTCGTGACACGCCTTCTGAGCCATACGAAAATATTCCGATAAAAAGTAGCGAGAAGTGGATGAACGAATCGACACTGCCGCAGCAAGTCCACAAGGATCCAATACTTATACGAGACAAGAAATTTGTGGACTGTTCGAAGTTGTCGGCTTTTATAAAGAAGACGGAGAATAAGAAGTTCTACGAAAGTCTGTCGAGTGTTGCGAGTGATAAACAATATGTGAACATCGAAGACGAAAACAACAGCGGTGGCCGAGAGAATTGAGGAACGAAATGTGCAAATTTTTTTGTGCCAAAAGAACTGTGGAAATAAAGTGTTTTGGGAAAGAACAGCACATGTCAATTATGAAAAATTTAATTTTTCTCGGGTCCCGTTAAAGGCAATATTTCAGCAACACACCAAAACTTTCAGAATAGCTAACCATTTAGGAAAATGGGAGCAAAAGTTGGCCGCGTGCAACTCAATTTAATACAAATTGTCTTTTCAATTTTTTCAATAGTGCGTATTTTGACATACGCTGTTTTTGCCGAAAAGGCTTCAATTGTGAAAATGCGTTCTAAAAATATTTCCTCTTCCGCTACAAAAATAACCCGATTTTAAATATTATTTTTAAAGGGTAAACGATCTTAGTAAGTGATGCAACGACGGTGACGTCGTTCTGCCAGATAGACTACGTCGACCCCGGATTCGAATGGCCCGTGGGACCGGAGGCCGGGTTAATAAACCGAGCGCCGCGTGCGCTTCTCTGGTCCGTTAATAGAAAGTTTCCCGCCACCTTTTTTACTCGACTGGCGGAAAAACGGCGCTAGACGTGACGCGACTAATCGAATTAACGAAATAAGAAAGTGACGATGCTCCGGATCGTCTTTCCTCTTCCAAATTACAAATTTAGATACTCGGTCGTTGACGCTGTTTGACCTTAACCCCTTCGTTTCTAATCCTTTGTAATATTTTTAATTGTAATTATTTGGGAATTTAAACCGGTCGATTGGTTTTTTTACCTGTAAAATGAAAAAGGTGGCATTTAAAGCCCGTAAAACGTTCAACCACCGACGGTCGATTTAGTCCGGGACGAAACGTAACCGTTTTATTTCTTATAATAAATATAACGTAAGTAATAAGTAACAAGTTCCGCGTTGTTTCCGGAAAGGAAATTAAAGTTCTTATTAAATTTAAATACGATTTAATCGTATTTCGTGTAACGGAAGGTTTATTTAAAGAATTGTTTCTCTTTAGAAGCTAGTGTATAAACGAGTAATCGGGAAAATTATCTTTATAATTATCTTTCGGTTTTCTCTCCCAGTAAATCTTTTAAAAAACGGAAACTTTTTTAAATTCAGGTTTCTTTTTTGTCAGTCTTCAAACTTTTTATAATATTTCGTGTCAATTACTGTTTATTTTAAATAGGTTGAAAGAATTTCCTAGCGTAAAAATGTCGATTAACTGTATTTACTAGGAATTCTTCGATTTTATTTGGGAAGTTCCTTTTTAAATGTGGAGCGCGTATCGAAGTGGAAGTCGGATGACTGGGATTTTATTTAATCAACTTTTTCTGCCGCGTTAAAGCACTTCATCGATATTTACAGTTAATAAAAATGCATTTTCGAATAAAACGTTCGTTTCGGGAAAGGAAAAATCGAAAGGAAATTCTGGTAAAAAAACGCGTCGGAGAGATTATTGCTCCCGCTTTTTTTATTTTTTATTTTTTAATTAAGTAATAGAAAAATGGATTGGAATTTTTATATAAAAATCGATAAACAATGAATAAAAGAACTTTAAAATTAGGTCGTATACGGGAAAACGGAAAAGTTTCGAGATTTTCGGGTAACGTTTTCCACCGCCGATTTTGTCGGCAGTAAAATTCCAAAGCGAAAATAAAACGCGCTGCAAATGATTGTTTTTTAAGCAAAAAAATCCAAAAAAATTTAATATTTAAACTAAAATCGAAGGTTTGGATTACTTTTAACGGCGTCGGCGTTTAAAATTAGAATATTTAACGGGTAAGAGTGCCATTTTCTCCGTCCGGGATTTTTCTTAATATTCTGAGCATTTTACGAAGGCGGAGGTTGAGGCGACGAAGCGGATGCCACATTATCGTATAACACGCGATAATTATTTCTATTTTAGAAACGATAACGAATGTCCTAATTAATAAACGACGGCATTCGAATTCCGGCGACGTCTCCCACCCGGGATACGGCCGGGGCATTTGACACTCGGCCAACCGTTAACGATTTTTTATCAATTAATTCAGATAACATTGTCTAGACAAAAATTCCTCATTTATTGGTCTGTTAGACCGAGGTCGATTTTATTAATATTATTTAAAGGAAGTCGAGCGAAGTTTTTTCCGTCGGCCGGGACTGCCTTTTTACACAAAAGACTTTCTCTCCGGATTGTCTTAAACAAATAAACTCGGAATTTAAAATATTCCGCAGAATTTCAAACGAATTTTTCGTACGAATTACGGGGACGTCCACTCTTCTACTCCCATTTATATTATTTTTCCGTGGCGCCGTACGGAAGGTAGGGTCGAGCCTGTATTTAATCCGTTTATATTATTAAGAATTAAAAATAAATAAATTTGTCGGCGGTCTTTATCCGGACTGAAACGGCGGAAAGGGAGTTTTTCGGCCCGTGGCGGCGGGATATTCCGGAAATTAAGCCATAATCGGATCCCTCCCAGGCTGCACCGGCCGTTTAAGGGACAAAACTGTGTCTCGAGTGGTCGAAACCGGCCGTCCAACCCGGAGTCGTAAGAGGCGACGAAAAGGAATACCGTTTTTACACAGTTATTATTATTAAATGTACCCGCATTTCTCTCCCCACCTTAATAACGTACGGATGATAATTAAAAGTATTATGCGAGAAATAGTAATTAAACCGTATTATACTATTTATCGTAGTGGGAAAACCTTTAAATGGTAAGGAAGCGATGGACTGCGCGGCGTTAGTTAATTAATATTAAGAACGAACGACGAAATTTTACGTTCGGGTCGAGCCGTGAAAAACGTCTACTCGAACAAAGCCACGCCCCGCGCGATAGGTAAACATCGGCCGTTACCGTATTCGGCCGGCAGACAGGGGGTAAGAAGAAGGAAGGTTTGGCACTTTCGGGCAGAAGGAACGGTCCATTGGGAACTTCCACTTTGGCCGAATCCTTGACCTCCGGAGTCAGGGACGCGCGCGCCCGTTTCTCCGTCGGCGCCCGGTGACGTAACCATCCTTTCTCGCGAGGGTTACGTCGAAAGCGCCATTTTCGGCCCGTTCGATTAACCGGGCGCGGATACGACGGTAAGCACGGCGCTTATCTAAACGTGTAATTAGGCCGGAGGCCGGGATAAAGCGCGATAATCGACGGATAAGAGAAGTTAATAATACCTTTTGTGGACTAATCGGAGTTTAATTTTAATTTAATCTGTCGGAGAGTCGATAAATAGACGAGTAAATAAATAAAAAAGTTCCGGTCCAATGAATTAGACACCGTTAATTAGATTAAAGATTACGGAGATCGGAAGGGGGTGTTTAACCGGTTATTGGCCCTGTCGACGACGATTGGTTTTCGCAGGCTTAAAATTGCTTCCATACTTTAAATTTCTCTTCTTTTTACGATAAAGAAATTATTGTTATTACCCTTTACCTTCGATTACTCCGAGAAAAACTCGATGGGGTTTAAGTCCCGCGCTGACTTATCTGGCGGAATGTTTTATCGGTGGGTTTTGTCTCGTTTCCATTATGGAAAAAGACATGGAACCGAACTCGGTCTGGCCTTTTTGCCACTTCCGCCGTCCTCCAGACGGTCGTACTCCGGTCCTCGGCGGACTTTTGTTTAAAACGTGCGACTTTAACCGGTGAGGAAGGAATTAATTCGGGCGCCGAAACCGTAGAGAAATAAGCATTTTGTATTTTCCGAAGGTGTTTGGGAAAGGTTAGGCCCGAGCGGATGGCCGCCGGTAAATCCACGTATTTTAGGGAAACCAATGACGTAAATAACTTGGAACGGTACGAATGGCCGCGACCTTCTCTGGCGGCCGTCTCAGAGATTCGACCGAGGAAATTTTCCATTAAAAATATCTGCCGCTACGAAGATTTCGTTTTCCCCTTTGTATTATTGCTCGACCGATACAAAAACTGAAATTCGTTAAAGCGTAGGAATTTTTATGTAGGTCTACGGTTGAATGTATTATGATTAATTATCGCGCCCGACGATAGATAACCGCGTTAAATTACTACAATTTTTTTTCCAATTTAACCAATCGCCGCTTTAAATATAGAAGAAATTGTATATTTTGACCCGAATCGGTGAAAATTCTGACATGGCTTGCATTTGTTCGAATTATTGAAGTATGAGGTAGAGTAACCTATTTATTAACCGACTTATTAACGAATCTCGTTCTCGGGGTCGACGACCTCAAACTGTATATCAAACCGACTTAAAAGACAGATGCGCCAAACATCTGCAATTCATTCCAGAAACTTTTCTTCTCTTTTTTATTTTGCTTCATTGTTCGCTTTTAGGTCAATTCTAAAATCTTTCGTTTTTTAAATTCCCAAAGTGGAAGACCCATCCAAGGCTAAAATCAATCTTTTAACTTTTATTTTCAACTGATATGGTTGGGTCGAATTAAACAACTTGCAGGAAAATTGACGACTTATCGATATTTACCACGGACGAAAAGATCCGGCGGAAATTTATAAGTTATGTATAAATAATTGAAGTCCGTTTTAATATGTATTTAGATCTATTATAATTACTAGTAAATAAGTTTTCCTTAATTAGGAAAGAACTAATTTATTATGGGAAGATTGCCGCAATCTAATTATTAATCTATAATAGAAAATAAATAATTCCTTACGTAATAATAGTTAATTGGCAATTAATTTTATTAATTAAAAATCTATTTGCTATTATTTTTCCTATTTATTTTTAAAGTTTTATTGGAGCTTTCAGTTATTTTCCAGATTAAATTACTATTATTTTCTAAGAGAAAACGAAGAATTAGAAACACCTTAAGCCCAAATTCCTTAATAAAGCGTTTTTATTCGATAAAAATTTATTTTTCTCCTTCAAAAAATAATCAAAATTTCACAAACTTTTTCCAAGTTAGTAAATTTTCATTTAGGCCTAATAATAATAAAATTAAGTGAACGTTTTGTGTCGTTTTTAAATATAATGTCACACCTTTTTTCTCATTTTGATTTAACATTAAAATTTTCCTCCAATTTTGAATAGGCTAGAAACTTTCCTTTCGAGGTATTCTTAACTAAATTATTGTTTACTCGTATTTTATACATTACATTTAGTTAAAAACAGTTTTTTTTTATTTTTTTCCGGTGTATTTATACAGTACGTACTGTAAGTGTGCATAGCAGTGTCTAGAGGCAACAAAATATCAGAAAAGGAACGACGGAGAAAGAGGTGGGCCGAACTCTACTTTTCAAACGTCGATCGACGTTTCTTTTTTATCGCTTAACGACATTTATTGTGGCGGTAAACTGATATTAAAAGAAAAAACTGGCGTAACTCCATTCAAAAAATATTCGTTCGTATTTTTGTTTGTTTTTTTTTATTAAGAATCGTTTAAACGACGAAATAAATCGGGCGACGGGCAATCGAGCGGATAATGTTATTCCGAAAATAGTTGGAATGCTATTCTTATCTTTATTTAACGAGAACAATAAATGGGAATCAAACACCAAAAATAACGAGTAACCTACTTTCACCTCGCCGCTCTCCTCGTGTCATCCGACCGACCGACAGATTCTTCTTTTGTTACGGAACACTACTCATACCCGGGGTTACGGATCTTCCACAGAGATCAATCTCTCCTTATTATTACCGATAGACGTAAAATATGCTCGTTCCTACTTGATTATTTTTAACTGCGGCTCTCACCCTCGTTCTTCGTCCACCCCTTTCCAAAACTACATTTAATTGGCCCACCCGCACAAAATAAGAGTAAATTGCAAATAGAACGAAATAAGCATTCAAATTAGGAATATTGAGCCCATTATCCTATGGGCAAAGAACCATTGCCGGGGACCTCACCGATGTTTTACTAGAAAATATTTAGTCTCAGAAGTGATCCAAATTGTTTAAGCTTTTTTTATATATCGCCATTTAAAGCTGGTAGAACATAAGCGCTAAAATATAATTAGTCATCATTATTGTTTTTTAAATCGGTTAGACTTTACGCGGTTAAATCGTAACGTTTAGGGCGGATTTTAATGGTCTGAAGGTCAATAACTGGGTATTTATGCGGTATCGGAATTTAAAAATATATAATGAGAGGAAAAAATTATATAAAATTCATTAGTGGATTGGGACGAAACGTGGGTAGTTAAATAACCTTGTCTATCCCGTCAAAAACAATGGAGTCGACTAACGAAAACTCGTTTGTCAAAGGTTTCCATATAAGAAACTATTAATTTACTACGTTAAAATTTGTTACCACTCCGACATAAAAAGAATATAACGCTTATTTCTTAGAGATATATTCTATTGGATAACTCGGGCCCGACGGGAGGAGGATGCCACCACTCGGGTGACGTCATCGGTATTGGTTCATTAATTTATCTGACTAATTTGTTATTCGATGGGCCGAAAACGTGTCTAGATTATATTTACGCAGATTTATCTGCCGGGCACCGTAATATTGTTTGAATATTAAAGCATAATTCAGATGTCCTTCGATAAAATATCAGCCAATTTTTTCTATTTCTTTTCTTTAGGGAACGAATTAATGAGAAGGCTTTCTGACCACGTATCTACAACCTTGTAATTACAATTATCTTTCCCGAAATAAGCCAAGTTAACGGTAAAAAATGATTTTTTCTAATTAAAAATGTGTCTTTCGAAATATTTTGCAATTTTTTTTCAACGTAAAACGAAGAAATATTTAATTATAACGTATCTAAATGTTGGGGCAGATATGAAACACTTTTTATTCTTGTGATAAATTAATTAGTTTGTCGCCATTTTAATGGTTAAAAAATCAAAATTGGGGGAAAAGATAATTTACATAGATTTAAAGTCGATCACCGACGTCTCTTTTTAAAGATCTTCCTTAATTCCGTTTCGTACGCGTAATCGATGGATTAATTCAATTTTAGAAAAAGAACTTGGCATTTTGGCCAGATTCGATGTGTTTTGGCAGAAGAATTTTCAATTTGTTTCTAAATATTTAAATGTAAAAGTGTAATCGAGCCCCGGAGCATTAAATACGCGTGTAAGATGGTCGGGTGACATTGCCCGATGCCAAAGTTTCGGTCGTTGAAAAAGCATAAAAACTAGTTTTGGTTTCTAGAACATAAAATATATTTATTTGCCATCAAAAATAAAAGTAAATTCCGTCAAAATGGTAATCGTAATTTATAAAATTGTTTATAAATTTTGAGAGCGGAACAAACAATGTTCGCGCTCCTTCTTCGGCAATTTATCCCACTTTTTACATAATTTCCGGTCCATTTCCCGATTTTTCTAGGAAATATTCTCCCCGATTTCCTTCTCCCAGACGACACTTTAACTATTCTTTTACGCGCGCCCGTATAATAAATGAAGAGAGAATGATTTATATTTTAATATTTGTCCGAATTCTTGATATATAAATAATGAAATAAGAATTATATTAGTAATTAGGGACGACTTTAGTAAAGTTACTCATTAAAATTTTTAATTTGTGTTTATATACAAATTGTCTCATTTGTCAGTAACTCGGACGTGTTTATATTTCATTAAAATTAGCCGCTGTACGAATACGTCAACCGCCGGCGATTAACTTTCCCGCCAGTAAAATTATAATAATTAAAGAAAAATTTGGAAGGGACAAAGCGGCTCTGCCGTTGCAGTTGTTCTTTCTGCAGAAACACACTTCCTTTTGCCATCCGTTGCCCATATTTTCTCTGTAACAGCCCGATTTTGCCGTGGTGACGGCGCACATACGCGTCACGTTTTTAATAGGACTCTCCGAACCTGCCGTCAACGAAAAATAAACCCGTTAGTTATTTCTTTTCCTATCAGATGGCAGTGTCGCATCCCACAGGTTGCTGCCATCTGGCGTAGGAAATCACTACTAAATTTTATTTATATAATATTTCCAATTCTTACCCATCAGACGGAAATTCCACGTAATACAGGCGTCTCCGTCGGTACAGTTTTTACATTTTTTCCATAGAATATTTTTATCTGCGGGTTCTTCCCAACTTTCTTTTCCCAAAAACGGTTCTACCGAAGGATTGTTTATTTCGTCCTCCACTTTTTCCGTCGGTTTCGCATCGGGAATTCTCGAAACATCCTCTTTATAATCTCTGTCCCAAGTACATTGCCAACATTTTAATTTCTCGTCGCCATCTGTCGACGGAAAATATCAAAAATTAAATTTTATAATAAATACTTCGACCTTTAGAGAGGCGAGGATCGCGCCTTTCCCATGCCCCGATCTGTCGAAAATCAAAATAATATGCAAAAAGTCCCACCGAAATACTTTTAAATAATGACACGCGAAAAAGCCGTACGACATAAATGCGACAACGATTTTCCGAGCCCAGCCGAAAAGCCTGGTAGGTCCCGGTATAGCTGTATATTTAGGCCCTAGTTGCCGGCCGGATCAAATACCCTGGCCCGTCCCTTCACCGTACCTTACGTATTTAAATGGCATAGGAGGCCAGCGGAGCGATTTTCGCTCGGCTGCCTCCCTCTGTGATAAAGTCTAAATATCTAACAGAAGAAACACAATTAATTAACGAATTAGAAGTCGAATGATTAAGTATGGAAGTACTTACTTGACGTTACTGGCAGAGAAAATGTTAAAATGAAGAGAAAATAAATATAAAACTTCATGATATCATTAACACTAAGTCATATTTTAGTTGCAATATTGAAACGTTTGTTAAAGCGCTTTGATAATTGCCTTATCACTCCGATAAGATATTAATATTGTGAATATTTTTGTAACAAATAGCAAATTGAATATAATCGTCGTATTTAATAATTAATACTCTAAACCAATAAAATATAAAATAAAGATTAATATTTTAAAATTCATTTTTTAAAGTAATAAATTCTTGTCAATTTTGTAATTATTTTAAAGTTTATAAAACAAATAAATTTAAAGGGGGAAATTCTTAAAACCCAAAACTAAAAAAGATTTTAATTTTAAAATAATTTAGTAAACTTATTAGTCGCCAGATGGCGGCAAAAATTATTTTAGCTCCATTTTTGTTTTTGAAATTAATTCTAGAAATTTGTACAGAATTAATCTTATTTATTTGTACTTTATGATTAATTCGAGTAATTTTAATTGCGGCATAAATTAATTTAAATATTTACTTTAAGTCTTTTCTAATATATTTGTAGAATTTATTATTAATTCGTAACAGTTTAAGAACCTATATCATTCATTCAAATTAAATTATATTTTTCCCACAAATTTTATTTAAAATTCTAAAATCAATTATTTTTATAAATTTAAAATTTAAATGTCGTCAAATGTAATAATCTTAGATCAATTCTCTTTTTAACGATCTTTAAAACTTGTCCTTGGCGAATATTGCTTCCGTAATGTTTTTATGGTTTTAGATAATATTTTAAATAGATTTCTTGGAGAAAATTTGTTAAATTTTTTAAAAAACTAATATTAAAAAAATTTTAAATTTAAAATGATTAATTGCATTTTTACCAATGCCGATAGATGGCAGCAAAAACTTAAAATAAAGCTATTGAATATGGGCGTGGTTAATAAGAATCGCGGGTCCTCTATTGGCTATTGTTTTACGTCATAAAATAGGAACCAATGGAACGATTAGATATTTTTTCCGTTCCATCCGTCTGTCGTTCCGTTCGCTGTATAAACTGTAAATAATTGTTTGTTATAATGTTTGACATGTCCAAAACTTAACCTAAACGCGTTGAATAACGAAAATTTTTGCAAAAAACTTTAGGGAAATGCGCTGTTATAGCGAAATAATTCATTCTGATAGATTATTAATCACGACGTATTTGTCCCATGTGCGAAACTTACCAATCATCCAGAAGCTAACGGGTTTCCATTCATCTCTAGCCAAATCCATCATGATACGGTAGGTACGAGAGAAAGATAAAATGACAACAAACCGATAAAAACATCAATGCGATGAATGGGTGGCCGCATTGGTCACAGTACAGAAATAATGCCACCATACCAACACGCAATGTTAATAGAAATATTGTTTCCGAGCTCGGAAAGGGAGGCATATCAATGCCAATGGGTATACTCCCCGGAGCACGCGCCTTTCGACATGGGAACCACTATTGTGAGTTTCTTCTATACTAATACCCTGTGTGAATCTGTAAACCGTGACATCTTGATTTCCGCGAGGGAAGTTTGGCGACAAGGTCGAAAGATTTAAACAGTAATTTGTCAAATGCGGACTAACCATGAAATTTCTAACCCCCTGTTTCTCTTTTCGATTTTTTTCGTTGTTGGAACCCATCTTTGGCCCGTTACCTACCTACCAATTGAATAATACATTCGCGTGTGAGAATATGTTTCCAGCCGTTCTGTATAGAAAGAATTGGTCACGCAGGATTTTCAAATGGGGTCGGGGATTGGTGGCTGATTAAGATGTGTGTGTATGTACGCTTCTGTTATAACTACACAGATGCCACAGATTGTTGGCTATTATTATGATTTTGGATTAACGTTATATTCCATCTGCTTTTTTTAAATTTATTTGAATAGACTCATACCCACTAATCGATGATAAATGTCAATTCCCGTCCTTTCTTTTCTTTATATTGATTATCATAAGATAAATAAAATAGTCTCGAGTTATTCAAACAAGACCCTTTTATTAACTTAATAAAGAATAATTGTTCACGAAATTAAACAAACGATTGAAGTAAACAGAATTTGTCAAAGAATTAAACGAAAAGCAAACGGACCACCGTTAAACAATTGATGTCGAGAATACAGAAATTATAAAATTATCGGCGCAATTTTATAATTTCAAATTCTTCTACCGACGAAATAACAAAGGCTATTTTATAGCACGAAGGCATTACGGTATTTGTATTTAAATTATAAAAATCGACTGCTTTTGAATTCGGAAATGCCCGGGGACGACGAGCATCCCCCGAATTTCTATTTATTACAAGTTTTAAACAATGGGAGTAAATAAAAATTACAAGACGAAGTTAACAATCGCAGTGTCGTGTTGTTCGATCGTGCGTGGACCCGTCCACAGCGGTTTAACAAAAACGAGAAAAAAAGAAGAATTTATTTTCCCGTATTTAGGCGGAAGGCATCGATTTGTACATCTCTAACAATTTATAAAAGGCGATCAATCTATCTTAAACGGTGAGATAAAATTACTTTGGAGTTTAAGTCGTTTGGCCAGAGTTTAATTTCCAGAGAATGCTCAATTGGCACGGGGAGATCGAGGAACATTGCAAATATGTCAGATACCTCGGAATATTAATTTTGTGTCAAACTGAAAACTAGATTATAATATAATAGGCCCACACCTATAATATTAAGCATTAGACGATACAATCAATCATATTAACCGCTTCAAAGATCACTTCATTTTCATCCCCAGGTATTTGATTAAATTATGCAAACCGGCGGGAATGGTGGAAGACAAAAATAATTTTACTTGTAAAATATCTAAATTTTTCTACTAAAAATCAGTTAATAATGTTGCGAATGTTAATTAATCAACTAAAACGAATTTCTAGAATTTAAAAAAAATATATCAAAAAACGATCTTAACGAGAAATATTACAAAAAGCGTGGTAAAATAAGTTTTTTAATTTCCCTCGATGTGATAAAGTGATGTGCAACACTTCATGAATCATTCATTTTGCAAAAGAAAGTAATTGCGGACGACGACGTTGCGAGACGAGAAAATTACTTGGCTGAAAACACGATTTCCATAAGGTTTCTTTTTTCCTTTTTAATCACACAGAAATTCTAAAGACATTACACGAGAATCTCCACGTCGGACGATCATTCCTCGCCAAATGCTAAAATTGCTTTCGACTTTGTTTCGTCTGCCGCAGAAGTAAATTCCCGGCCACTTTCGTTTAATATAATCTCCAATTCGAACGTTTTCTCCTCAGAAGAGATCCACCCGAAAGTCTTTTCTACAGAAATTCCCCTCCATCGACCGGAAAAAATGAAACTTTCGTATCTCCCATGGGCTTCGGTGTTAATAGACTTTTCTCCTTTCGCCTCGCAACTTAAGAAGAAACGAACTGGCGTCCTTATTCTTAAAGAATATTAACGGAACTTTAATCATTATTGCCGTAAAGCGGTCGTAACTCCCGTTGATTTTCGTCAAAATATTCTCTAATTATTCCTCGATGGTTCCGATTTCACGAAGATCTCTTCCTAAGTTACTCGGGAAGAGGATTTTCTAGAACGGTCCGAGTCAAATCCAATAAAAGGTGTGGTCCGCACTTTCCGAAATCAAACTTTTGCTTCGACTTCCATTTTTTGCAACTTCTTTGCAAATACAGTACTCTTATTTCCAGCCGTAAAGCAAATCGTTGGTACTCGCTTAATTACCACCGTTAACGGTTGGATTTGGCGTCGACCCCCCCGGACAGACAATCATAGTTCGTATCGGTGCGGTTGTTTCTCCTTCCGGGAAATAAAGTTCGTTTACAGTTCTTATTACGACTCGGACAGACTATAATAGGAACCGTATCTATCCAATTATATTATTACACAATAAATTAATTACCGTCGATTTAATTTAGGTATCGGAGGATTCAATGGTAAAACAACGGGCCGACGGACTAATTTTAATATTCTATTATTTTTATATAAAATAACGAAATATTTTATAAAAAGTCAGAGTCGGTTTTTCTTTATTTTATTTTGTTTTTTTAAATGCCAGTTTCATTTATTTTAAGAAAAGGAGTCCGTTTTCTTTTCAATTCTCGAGAAATAAATGCTTATTTTAACGGTAATTTACTATAATTATGCTCGGGCCTAAAAGAGAGATGGCTTCCAAATGGGGCCCGACCTACGCTTTATCGAAAATGCTTTATTTTTGACAACTTCCATCGCATAGTAGAACCTCGATTTTTCCTGGGAGCATTAATAACTGTTCTAACGAACGAACGGGGAATTTGTTTTTCGTCAATTCGGTTTGTAAGAAAAAACTGTATAAGCTCGGTCGGGCCGTAAAGGGAGCGCGTGCCTTAATCACGGGGTCGAGTTTACCAAATAATGTATTTATCCGCCGTTCGAATAGTTTACATATTTATTTATGCGACAATAATATTATTCCACGCGGCGATAAACTACTTTTAGATTTTTCCACGCAATTATTAACTTTTAAAATTAAAAATTATTTTAAGCCTTTTGTTTGTTTATTTATCGAGTCTATTTTATTTCGTTTATTCGAACACTTTAGTGTGGTAAATATAGAATACAACTGTAACTGTGTCTTAAAATGGATATGGAAAATGTTGTGGTATATTTAATTAAGAGATGGTCGGAGGAGACGAGACGAAAATATAAACCTTTAAAGTATGTGATTATTACCTAAAGATTACTATTATTAAAAGGTTCTGCAAAGGCTTCCGTTTAACTCGAGGCAAACAACCCAGTGAGGTCTCAGAGAAACTTTACCTTTCGTTAATCATTTAAATGAATATTCGCGAAATAAAAGTCTGTTTAAGGATTTGTTTCCATTTATAATTATAAATTATAAACTGAAATTCTGAAAAATTATTTTTTATAACGGTTTATTTTATATAAATCTTCTGTTTTAAGGAACGATTCCTTCGTCAATTTATTTATCATTTAAGTTAACCAACCCGAATTTATTGACCCGAACGATCCTTTTCGTTGTTTAATTAAGTAATATATTTTGGCGTATTTATTTATTATGGCTACTTCCCAATTTTCATATTTTTGGTGGTCTTTTTTCATAACTAGAAATTGCTGCGCGATGTTGTAAATATCAATTCTTGTATTTATAATACCAGCTAGCCTAAAAGTAGGCCTAGATGATTTAATTCCTCCGATAGACCAAATCTGTAGGCTTTCATCGATAGATTTTTAGAAATTACGTTTGTAAGAAATTTAAAAAAAAATAAAACTGGGAAATTCGACTTATTGGCTTTAAATTATTAGCAGAAACTTAACTTACGTTTATCCGGCTCTTAATAAATGGAAATTTTACTCACAATAAATAAGAAATCTTTATTTAGTAAATTGTTTTATAAGTGGATAAAAACAATTTTACACGGGGTAAGGATTTATTTTGAAATCGTTACTAAACGACGGTATAAAAACCGTGATTATAAATATATTGTTTGACAGATATGAGTCTGTCTAATGAAGGATGTGATTTATGTCGGCTGTCGGCCAAACGGACAAAATAATATAAATTCATAATTATATCCGTGCGCAAATTCTCATGATACAGATGACGATCTTCCGTCACCTCTTCCCATACAGACCCGTCGCGGGTCACACGTCATAAAAGCGCATGAAAAGATTCACGTTGTAGATATCGAGGGTCTCGAACCCGAAAGCTCGGTGGGAGGAGCGCAGAGACGTCTTCATCCATCTTTCCGGTCCGGTCTTAATTGCTGGGCTGGCGAATTGCTCTGGCAAAGGTCCCGTCCGGGTTTTAATGCAGCTTTTTTCTTAACCCATGCTGACGGTTGGGATGACGGATTAGTCTCGTGCCTCTCTACGCGATATCTGTGTGCACTTACGTTCGTGTTTACTCGTTGCCGAGATTTTATGTGAAACGAATGCGATCGAGGGTAATAGATGCCACTGGGTTGGTGTTAAGGGCACGTACCTGCATTTCGTGCAGGTGTGTTGGCTATTACATTCCCGGACCGGGTTTCTTTTTATAAAAGAAATATTTATCGAGTTAATTAAAATAATTTACGACTGTTTAAGCCTTAGGAAAATATTTTACCGGCCGATAAACTGGCGAGTAATCGGTAAATCCATTCGGCTCGTTTCTCTAGGATTGAGAATATCCTGCTCGGAATCGAAATTTTTCTAATATCTGAATACTAAAACGATTGCATCATTTACAACGAAATCTTAATTTTTGGTTTCCGGATAGAAATATGGTTTAAAGGGAGACTGGAGTCGACAACGGTCGAGAATATAAAAGCGACAGCAGATAAAATAACCAGTAATACGCTCGTAATACCCGTTTGTACCGTTAAATCTCATACGGATAGCTTTTAATTAGGAGTTAAATGGAAAAAAAAAATGGAACTAGTTGCGGTGGAAAAGGGCACCTTCGTGTTGACCGAGCCGTCGACGTGGTAAATGTTGCAATTTAGCCAATGAATTGTCGATTAATAGAACGAACGTGTGATTTTCCAAACCGACAAGATAAGCACGTGCTCTTTCGACATGTACTGTACATTTGCGACGTCGGCGTGCACGCGCCTTTTTGGCCCTATTGCTCACGTGTCATTGTTGTCGAACCGACCGGTTTACTTACCGAGCCGAGGGGTAGAAAAAAGGTAGGCCCATAGGGAACCTTTTAAGGAGACGTCTGATATACGACACCATAAATCTCGCCGCTATATTAGGTACATTATAGGTTCCTCGACCACTGGTTGCCAGCCGTCGGGTCACAGCCAGAACTGAGGCGGCATAAATTAGTGGAAAGTCAGATCTTTTGTTTGGATTTTGTCGTTATTCATATCGCGAGTCTCCCCTTGGCTTAGTTATCCTCTCCCCTTCCGTGAAACTTCGCACGAAAAGAGACGAGGCCAGTTTTAAAATCGTCTCTTTAGAAATGGCAGTAAATCAAATATGAAAGTAGCTTGATAGAAAAATTTATGCACTTTGACTTCGTTAATAAAATTGCAGTAAATTCTAAAATTTTAGGGGGGTTACAAAATAAAAGAAGGAAAAAAAATAGCAATTTCTCTATGTCTGTCGCCAGATGTCACCGGATTTTTACCCACGGCTCATAAAATTCTAATGAATGGAGTTTTATACAAATAGAAAAACTATGAACTAAACTTTACTTAGTTCGTATCTTAATTGTTTTCTTAAATTATATTTAAATTAAGAAATCAAAAAATTCTTAATATAATATATTTAAATATTTAGATAAAATTTCAATTGTAAAATACATCCAACTAACCTTAAAAAACGATATTTAAACAATATTTAAAGCGCATAGAATCGACAACTTCTATACTTAAAATTCTGCGCTTATTCCGAGCTATTCGCTTTCAAGAGGCATAAAAACTCAATAAAAGAACACCACCGGTCGCAAAAAGACTTTTTTGAACACCAAGAACTGCTAAAAATTTGCATAAATTTCAAAAAATATAAATATTAATAAAATTATTTGTAATTAAAAACAAATTTTATTGGAACAAATAAATTTTTACAGTCAAATTAATCATTGGTCATTCTATATCCCGATAACATTATTGACTATCGTTACCTAATTACACTGTTTATATCATGCTCTAAAGGTCTATCTATTACAAATTATATCCATATAATATGTAAGGAACAATGCCGAATGTTCACAATTAATCAATTATGGATGGTAGATATTAATCAAATCCATAAAAGAATTGTAAATGAGACCATCATTTTCAATGTAGCCTACATAATCGATTAGATACTAGCTTATATAAGCTTCATATACACTAATAATAATACGATTATTGTATACAATGCTTAAAACTTCTATCTTACATTCATTAGTTGGCATACACGTGCAAAATTCCCATATAATCGTCGAGGAAATAATAAATCTCCGCTTAATTCCGATAGGTTTAAATAATTAGCCACAATTAATTCTATAGTAAAACAAATGTTAACAATCGTCATTAAAAGTGCGCTCCGTCCAGCATTAATTACGCTATATTAATAATTGTTTTCTAATTTAATAATTATAAGTGTCTTAAAAATAGAAAAGAAGATTTATTTTCGATCTGTTACTAACCTTTTTCGATCGATTTATTGATTTACTTCGTACAGCGAGACTTATAATTCTTATCCTATACTTTTTTACATTCAAAATTGTTTTTTCTTTCCCCTACTTACGAACTACATTAAATTTTTAATTAAAAATTTTCCAAAATTGACTCCAATTATTATTATTTTTTAATGTCGAATTTCTTATAACCTCAATGTAGGCTACTTATTAAAAATAATTAATAATTATTTTTAATCCGACGACTTAGCTAAATTGTGGTAATAAGAAATAACTTAGCAGAGAAGTTGTAAAGTAAGAGTTAATACGCTTTCCCTTTTATTGTTGCAAGTGCGATTGGACGAGATTCATAAATTAGTTTGTAAGTTCGCTCAAAACAGTGTTTAACTAGAATTCTCTACAAACTGTACAGAGAAGGAAACCGTAGGAAACCTCGCTCCTAGGCCCGCGCCCGAGGTATAATATATAGCGTAGTAAATCTAAGATCCGAAGGTGTTGTAACTAGGCCATAGATTATTCTTTGAAGATATCCAGCCAGTAGCTTAATCCTATTATCAACTATTGCCGGATAGTTGAGTGAAGATAACCAAATCAAAATATCTTCTTAAAACCTACTTTTTATCGCCACGGATCCGTCCTTTGGTGGAGTAAAACGATCCACTTAAACCAAACATTGTCAAGTGCAACATGATTCATGTCAGAACAGACAAACACAGACAGTAGCATTTAGCTTCCTTCCGTGCGAGGATATGCACCTGGAACACATTCTAGCTTAGATACGGTAGTTGGGGATTGAATATCACTACAGAACAATATAAAGAAGCCTTTAAAAGGGTGAATAAACGACAGTTTAAAGTTACAAATAGCTCTTTTTTGCTTATAGATAGGGCTATTTCAATTGAAAGCTTAATGGAAAATTTATATCCTTAACCGAGTGCGGCTCTGACGCTTTCCTCTGGCCTTTAATAAGTTTGTTTTCATTTTTAAAATGTTCATCGATATCTTAATTACAGTTTTATTAATTTATTTACAATAGTAGATAATAGAAAATCAACTTTAACCATTAAAAATTAATTTCCAGCGTATCATTTTAATCTAATTAGAACTTTTTCGGATGACAAATAAAAATGATAGAAACGGAGTAATATAGTCCCGAATTTTCGTTAATGCATTTAATAAAATTATTAAAGATTTTCAACGCGATAAAAGCAATTAAACTGCCAAAACGCTTGTTCTACAATAAAATACAGATAAAATAAACCTCGTGTTTTAAAGATAATACGACAAAAGCATCGATATACACACCATAAGTGCTATATAACGCCAAACTCATCAATTATAAATTATCTTCGCTTTTAATTCGGTCAGTCATTAATGAAAGGAAAAAACCCCAAAGGATGTTAAATTAAAATTTGAAAGTAGAAAATTTTACTTAGAATCAAAACGATTACATCTTTCCAGCTCTTAAGAGGATTAAAATAAGACGATTTCACAATAACAAATCATAAAAATGAAGCTATCAACAAAGTACAATGTTCGAACTGACGTTTCTAACAGGATTATATAAACTCGAAGTCGGAAAAAAACGGAAAACAAAAAATTTAGTAAAAGTAGAACCCAGGTGACAGTCCAACATATAAATGACAGAATACTTTCTATTGGATTATCCGTACAGCCCCGTAAATCCTCAGATACGCCCACATCTATTCATTTCCACTTCCGCCAAGTTTGAACGAAATCCCGGAAAATCCCCCTTCAAAGTTTGATTTACGGTGTCACGTATGATGTAGGTGACAAAGTACAGATGCTCGCTTGTGGTTTCTTATTCTTCGCTTGGAGGCGAGATAATCCGTCCGACTTACGTTGGTCACAGCCTATTGTATATTGCTGTGTGCTATCCGCACGATACATCAACCGCAGCCATTGTCAACATCAATTCTTCGGTTGTTTGCTTCAATATTTTTCAGGCTCTTTTGCGGAACATCTCGGTAAACGTTTGTTGCTCTTTCTGGTTTGTTTAACCACGTTCTTGTCTTAATGTTTGCTCAGTTGCCTTGACCGCAACCCGAATTTCTCACGAGTGGGATGGCACCTCACAAATCTACAGGTTCCTTCCCTAAAGACGGTCGTATATTTATTATAATGGAAAAGTCACTCGTTCCTTTATCAGTATTTAATTTCAACGTTTATTTAAATCCACTGTCGAATATTAATATCGTCTAGAAGTAGCCGTGTTCACTTTCACTTTGCGAAAGTGGAAATCAATAAGTTCTTACTCGGAGAAGCGGGAAAGTGAAGATGATCCATCAAGATGAGAAGACAGTAGAAATAGATACCATCTGGAGGTTAGCTTAACATCCCTCCAATACATGTCAATACATGAACTAACTCCTTTGCCTCGTCTGTCTTCGAAGCTTAACAATCAATATAAACAGCAACTTATTCGATCTGGCTATTTGAGTCTGCGAAACGGTTCTACAAAAGATCATATAAATAATTTTATTTCTCGATATCCAGTGCATTATCTTCGTTTTATGACTTATTCCTTTTTAAATATTTATTTTAATCGAATTGTTAATAACAGTTAATTAACAGCCGTAATTAATTTCGTTTCAGTCGGAGTACATTTGTTTTAGTGTTACTGCAAAACAAATATATGCCAATACGTCTATTTATATTATTGCACTTGGACACACGTATATATATGTATAAGGAGTATAAATAGGAGGCGATATAATTTAGTTTGGCCAGTAGGTAACGTTTTGCAACAAAAGAACTGGGATATAAAATAGTGTAATCAGGAGCGGAGTGCCTCTTCTACATAGGAAACTAATACCATCGAGTCTATTGGGCAGACCGCAAACGACGTTAGAGTAATGATCCAACAGTGTTGTATCGAGACAAGAATAAAATAGACTGGTGCTAACAACCAGAAAACGGTAAAAAGAGAGCGTTTTACAGTAGCGGTTTTAGTGCTCATCGCAGTCCGACTAACCACAGATACTCTCAAGGAGGTAACAATCGTTAAGGCAAACGCCATTGACGGTAAACGGCACATAAACACAGCAGGCAGTAAAAATCCACATCGGGTTGCAGTTAAGGTAAGAACACAACACTGACTTGGAAGCAGATGGCGAGCCAGAATCTTTTTTCCACTCTCCGACATTCGGATATGCGACTTCTATGTTTGTACGTGAGGGGAATAGCCACTTCTTGTTACAAACGTTTTATTCGCATATATATAGAGTGCAGCCGAGGCTTTGTTATCGGAATATCCCTTTCTCTTTTCCTTACTTTATATATCGAAGAATTCTTCAAAATGCTTTCCTCTTACCTTTGGCTCGCTCACATAGTCGGGCCTTTCACTCTTTTTTGTTTATTGTTTCGCTCTCAAAAAAAGCATTTCTGGTTTCTTGTAAAGTTTTTATGGAAAACTCGACTCGGTACTAAAGCTCTATAGCGGAGTCGTTTCTTCCTTGATAGCTCTGGTCGAAAACATAAACTCCAATAAGCAACACCTCGGCCGGCGTCTACACCTAAATATTGTATGCAAATATATTAAAACCAGTTAAAATATTAATAATAAATACCATTGGCGCGTACAACGAATCATTTGAGAAAATATTTTTTGCTAATTTTACTCGCATAAATAGCCAATATTTTTTAAATTTAAATTCAGAACTCTCTAACCAATCTAAGCATAATCGTAATAAACAATACGATTTCTTGCCTACAAACTTTAATTTAAAACTGTAAAATTTAATAAAATTTTTTCTGGACCAAAACAGTTTCGTTATTAAATTACGACGTAATAAAAAATATGGGTTTATTTTTTGTAATAATTGTTCTTTTTTAATAGAAATTAATAATCGAATGGAAAGAGATGGGAGCGTTTAGTTGTGTTTAACTGTTATTCACAAATAATAAGAGGAAGAGGCGTCGGTGGCGGAACAGAGAGAAACTCATATCTTTATGGAAGGGGACATAATGCGAAAAGTCGAGATTTCGCATCTCTTTCAGCGATTTCCTTAATTGAATTATTGGCTAGCTAATTCCCTACAAATCACAGGATAGAAAATGTATTATGGGGAGAAAAGCGGGAAATGAAGCGAGGGGAAGGACTTCTACTGTGGGATCGGGGTTCTCATTCAACTGCATCCAAAAGCTCTATCGTTGTAGTGTCAAATACATCTGCTTCACTTGGCGAAAAGATTCGAAGGTATTTTTTTCTTCTTTATTAATTTCTTTTCGTTTCACTTCTGGATTGAAAGTCATTCTTTGAGAGAAGATATTCTTTATTTTTAATCGTTCCTCTTCAATCTGACTCGATTTCAATAATCTCTTATAAAGTAGGAAATTTTCTGTTTCTTCGGACCATTGAAGCTAATATGGCGTAATTATTACAATTATAATAACTCTGGCCCGTAGCCTAGTCGACGGCGTAATAGGCCTTATGCTTGTTTATTTAATAAAGCCAATCTTTAAAAATTCTTTTATTTCGTTTATGTAAAACGAATTCGGTTATTTGATATAAGCCATATAAATTACGAAAAGTGGAAAATATTAACTACGTAAGAGCGAACGTCGATGTTTATTCTCTGTATAAATGCTTTATTATTAATCAAAAGAGAGATAAAATGAAGGAATAATACAATTGCCTCTTAGTTAAAATTGTTTAAATTGCAAGAAATTAAATGTTAACTAAGAATTTAGTACAACTAATTTAATTTTAATACAGGTTTTACGACTTAACAATGAGAGAGATACTCTCAACAGTCATTCACTATAACAAACGCTGCAGTTAACAATGCTAAACTCCAATCCCAAATGATATACAGTTTACAACGTTAATTGCACTTTAGTAACAAGCGATGCGTAAACCTCACCTCCGTGATTAAAAGGCTAGTAGATGATGTACCTGCAAGAGGCAGCATACATCAACCCATACAGACTGTACATAATATGGCAATGATTTATCTTTATTACGTAGCTCCTGTACCTATTAGTTTCTCCATATTGCGTAGTCGACTGCTATACACTGATTGGTCAGTGTGAAGCTTCGAGAGATTCCGGACTAGAAACGGATGTGCGCTTGCGTTTCGTTCCATTCATCAGCGTTTCCTGTCAACACAAGCTGACGTAGAACCCGGGTGTCCGAACTCTGGCTGCAATTGATGGTCTTTTATTGGTGCGCCAAAGGTGACTGTATCCTAGCTCCTCTGAGTGTAATTACGGCTGACGTGGCTTGCCTTGTCCTGTAACCGGACAGTTACGCTTAACACTGTAACGGACCGGAAGAAATGTTCCTCTCTCTCTCTAAATACCCGTAGATAACGGCAAAACTTGATGCCCAGTCGATTCCTAACGGGTTTAGTGTTTTACGGATTACTTTTATACATACTTGAAATTTTATTAAGTAGAAATTTTTAAAATCAAATCTATTTTTTAAAATTTATAGCTAAAATTTTATAAATTTTTAGTTAAAACTTAATCATTTTGTTTGGCTTTCGCCAATAAAGCGCCTGTGCGTCGGCTTTCCTGTACGTTTAGTTGCTATGCGGGAAAACATACTTTACAGTTAAGACCCTTCAAAATTACGTAATCATTCTTAATTTTAATTAATTAATTTAATTAATTATTCTCTTATTTCTATCTCTAAACGTCGGGTTATTATTAAGAACTTTTTAAAATGCTTTTTGAATTATTTATTTAGGCAGAATTATTCTTAAAATCATAATACAAAACTCTCAATTTAATTATGCAAATTGAAACGTATTTTAATTATATTAATATAAATAGTTTAAGCATAAAAAACTTGAATTATAAATAAATTATATAAAAGGAATGAATTATCATAAAAAATTATGATAATTATTTAAAGAAAAATGATTATTTGTATAGTTAGAGAGGAATGGCTTGATTACCCCTTTTGGCATTTTCGTCCCTCCAATAAGGCTTCATGACATCTAACGACAGTTTGATAGTGTCATGACGTTAGACTATGCGGATAGGAATAAGTGTACAATCTGTTACCCTAATCTTTGTAACATCAGACATTGGAGGACAGACGACCTCTGATGGTAGCTAATGGAGAATTGATGGCCCAAACGGAAGACAAGGATCAAAGATTTGAAAAACGTAAAATGTCATCTTTTCTTTTCAACCTCGGACATTCCTGTACGCGTTAAACCCTAAGATAAGTGCTGTTATGCTCAAAATGATGAATTTTTTCTTCTTATTTAGTAATTCCCTAAACTTTGTGGAATATGAAATGCAAATTTTTAAAACTGTCGGAAAAGTGTCAAAATCTCCAAGGAAAAATGCTTAAATAATATTCCTTTTTTATCATTAATCGAAATGATTATGTAATCAACGAGAATAAAGTGAAATTAATACAAAATAATCGATTCCTTCGTCATCACCCTCATTTTAAAATTTAAAAATATTATGTAAAAATCAAGAAATAAAGAGAAATAATTATTTAGAACGCACACTCAATAGAGATCAGGGAGTCTTTGGGTAGGAAAATCAATAGATTTAAGCTGTTTATATGAGTAAAATTTCAAAATACTCCTTACTTAAGCAATAGAAAAATTCCATGGCTTAATCCCCTGGACAAAGAAGAAATATTTAGACATATCAACTTGTATTGGAACTTCTATATTATTCCAATTGACTGAAAGAGAAAACTTTAGATGTTTAACTAAGTGTAAAATCGGAGCTTCTGACTCCAGTCCCCCGCGTAGTCCTTTGTGACTCTGTAGTCCAATGTAGACAAGGGTGGCCGGAATATGTTTGGAACGCTTGGCTTGCACCTGCATCCAACCATTCCGCTCAGGTGAGGCTGCCCTATGAGAACTGCTATATTAGTGAACTGTTGCTGTATTATTTTGTGAGGTGAGATCTACGGGTCACTCGTTTCCCATATAAGATCTCGTGCCGTCGCCAGAACATTCTGGGTCATTCGTCTTTATTTAAAGCTCAATAAATGATCTGAAGGATTTATAAACTTCTCATATTCCATTTATATCCTTCTTTAATAACATTTTATGTCCCGGTAATATCTTTTTAGCAAGATAAATCGAAACCGTTATTTCATATCGAGGTAATCATTTGTATAATCGGTAGCACACTACAAAATACTTAAGGTTACATCCACGTCTATTACTATAATTCTTTTATAACTATCTTCAAAATTAAAATTAAAATCCGTTTATCAATTTTAACAATTAATTTTATTTTAAATTAATAATAATAAATAGGCCCATGCAATTTTTTAATGTTTTAAATTAAAATTATTATATTTAATAAAGCGTCAAAATATAAATATTAATAAATAATTTTTATTTTTTCTAAGTAAGTAAAAAGAAGATAAAATTAAATACGATATTTAGAGTAAACAGGGGAAAAAATAGAAATTAAATCGAAAATAAATTATTAAAAATTTATAATTTAGACAAAATGATAGTTTTAAAATAAATTTTCTACATTTAATATATAAAATGTAGTAGGCCTGCCATTTTAATATAATAGAAATTTTATAAATGAATTTATATAAGCCTATATCTGACAGGCTAGAAACAAAAGCGAAAAGGTAAAGATGATTTTCTAACGGAAATTCGCAGTAGCTTCTACGGTCTGTAACAAGCCTTGTTCTCGTATTCAACGACTGCAATGCTTAAGGTCAACAAACATCACCTCACCCAGATTTGTTCACAATTGACCATAATCCGCGGTTCTTTTTTGGATAGATGGGTCTTTGAAACTGCAGTAAAACCACATCGACAATAGAGTCGGTTGACAAGTCCGAGGTTGTAAATTAAACAGCCGAGCAACGATGCTTGGGAAGTCCCCGTAATCCTTGGAAAAAATCCTTAGGTAAACTTTCATTTAAAATAACAATTGATATTTTAAAGTGGAAAGAATTTTATATTCATTCCTGGCCTTTTCGTTAACAATTAAAAACCTCATTAATTATCTCACCGGAGCAAACTGATTGTAAAGATTCCGACTCGATGTCGTTCTACCTCCTTTAATTGGCGACGTGTTGGGGATTTTATTACGTTGTCTCCGCGTCATGTTACAGACTATACTATTGGTTAATTGTCTCTCTTGTCACTTAAAGCGACGGGAGTGGGAATCTTAAGAAAAGAAGCTTATCAACTTTAAAAACGATAAAGTCGGATTTTGGAAATTCGTCGTTCCCATTGTTCTTTTCTCGAAGTAAATAGTAGGCCGAGCTGCCTGAATATAACTTATTTTAAATCTTTTATTCCCGGATGGAAAAAATGCGGTGCGTACCCTAGAAGAAAAATTTATAGAATGCCACCAATAATTTATAGTTTGTATTCCAAATTAATAATAAACATTAGTAGAGTAAATAAAAGTGCGCGGTGGACGAATTATTATCCTTTAGGAAAATGTGGAACAGAATTCGACATCCAGTCAGGCATTTATTTATACAACACTATATGCATCCGTGCGTTCATACCTTTCGGACATAAAGCCATTCAGCAACACCAAATCCACATTCTACCTCCGACTATGACGTCACACAGAGATCAGACAACCCTCCTATCGCAATCTGAGCGTCCGTCGCCGCTCGTCTCATTGCTCCAGTATCCGGCGAGCCAGCCGCACCCCCCAGCCAATGAACGACAGGCTCCGCTTCTCTCCATACATTCATGCGACGGAGGACCTATTATCACAACCAACTGGTTTATTGGACCTACACAAGACGCAGTGCGCGCATTACAAAATCATATCTTCACGAGGTAGAGTCTTGACCCCCCGGGGACAAATATCCCAATGGTGGACGCGTCTTAACAGGTAGTGGGTATGTATCCGAACATACTGACGCAGACGACGGTGTATCCAACGCTGCTGAGATGCCCCAATGCTGTCAACACTCCTACTTCGTTGTCTCCCGCTTCCAGTCCACCTGCCAGTGCGTCGTTTCTGGTCGAGAATCTGTTGAGGGACAGATCCGCCGTCAACGGACAAGGTTACCAATTAGCGCGACCCGTGGCACTGTCCGCCTGCGGAGTGGACGCCGCGGCTTGCACCACGTGTTCCGGCTGTTGCAACGGTCCCGCCGAAAGTCCCACCAAATCTGCCAGAGGTGATACCAATGGCGCAACACCTTCGTCGCCCTTTCTCAAGTTTGGCGTCAGCGCCATTCTGGCCGAATCCAAAAATAAGTTATTGACTGCGCAAAACGTCATCAGCTCCGTGGGTGAGTACTCGTATTCCTCTTAATTAATCCCTCTCTTCCTTTTCTTTCTTTCGTTTCTACAACTCCAAACAATCGATCCAAAAACTACGTTAACGCTCCTCCCGTCTTCTTAATCGGTGAAACAGTAAGATTTCCGGATAAAAGAATGTTTTTAATAAAATCCTTTTAAAAAAATACCCGAGTTCGTAACTCCCTTGCTTAAAAAGTCAACAATAAATAAACCCTAAAAATGGCCGCTTTCTTTCGTTCAGTTATATCCGTATTAATGCATTTAATGCGATTTTCTTAAAAGTATATCGTTTTTAATACGTTAATTCGCTTAGTTTGCCATCGTTTTTCGTAAAAACAACTTTTTCTTATTAATTGCCGTAAACATTTTATTTAAAACAGATTTCTATTAATTAAACACCATTCATTTATGTTTTGGTTTTATTTATTTATGATTAAACGCATAAATCGTGATTGGTACAAGATAAAGTAGCATTAAGGTCGTTATATTACAGTTTTTGTAAAACTTATCTTTATATTTTAAAAATAATATTTTTAATAAAATAAAAAATTAATTATAATAATTTCTAAAAACTTTATATTTATAAAACTAACTAAAAATATGACTTTAAATTATTTACATACCATTTTATTTGTTTTAAGCTTTAAAATTCGGCATTTTTATTATTTTTTTAATTATATAAACATCAAATCTGGTAAATATAAAAAACAAAAAACAATTATTATGTTTATGAATAGTCCGTACTAAACTATATTAAATTTAAATCTTTCAAACTTTATTTATTAAAACTTAAAATATATAATGGACTACAATTTAAGTTAATTTTATGTATAATTTTCGTTAGAATAGGGACCGATAAAGTTTAAAAAATCTAAATATTTTAAAATTTTGTTTTATATGCTAATTAAACTATATCTTATTTATAAAGAGCTCACAGATCTTTCCATTTACGGATATCTTCATTTACTTTTACAATGTTAATATTTATTTTTTTATTTGTGAAAAAAGATGTCTTAAAGCCGGTCTTTATTCGGGAATAAAAACCAGTAATTAAGGAGGGTTTTTTTTTTATCTAAAATAAACTTGTTCGACCTGTTGTAACATAATTCATCTAACGATAAAGTTATATTGGTTGATTAACTACATTTATAAAAGAGTTGCTTAATAATCATAACAGATCGCAATTAATGATGGATTATTTGCAATCATTATAAAATATTCTAATCAAAATTTGAGTATTTATAATGAATAAATCATAACTTTAACCAACAGCGAGATAAGTTCTGGGGAAAGATGGATTTCTGCGGCAAAGTTTCTTAGGATAAACGAAGGAGAAAAGGGAAATTCGTTGTAAATTTATCAATTTATTGCTCGGATATAAGACGAATTCCACGTAATTCCTTCCTTTTGCCGTTTTTATTATCTTCTAAAGAGTTTCCGAAGTCGAAAGTTAATAAATTTAAAAGAGCCATTGGATATAATCCAAGCGCAATAATAGGCATAGAAAAATTATACTGTTTACGTTTGTTGCAAAAGATAAACTTCCATTAACTTAAGAAATCATTATTATATAAAGTAGAAGAAAAAATAAATATGCCTAATGCAGTGTTCAATATATATTTTTTTAAGTTTTAAGGACATTGATGAACCGGAGCGGATGCAGGCTCGCATGATCATTGCTATATCGTTCATTTAGATGACAAAACCACTTTAGTTAAACAACTTCTTGGAACAAGTCGACTGTGAAATTAACCTTATGGCTGTTCAGGCTCAGGTTTAGTGAGTTGATTATCTTGAAGAGAACAATTCTTCCAGAGATTTTCTCTTTAACTCGTTAAGAATATTGAATGTATGTGTGTGTGTTCGTATGCGCGTGGATCGACGAGCAATTTTTTCCCCTTCTTTATGGAACTAACAAGTGCTACGAAAACTAAATAAAATTTATTTACTAATTCATTTCCCCCTCTTCAAATTCTTACGTAGATTTTCCTCCTTTCCCGTGTTTTATTCGCTATTTTCTACCTTTTTCCGAGGCAATTTTCATTGAAAGTTTGATGTTTATTATACATATAAATAATAATAACAAAATTTATTAAATTACAATTATTTTCTAATAAAAATACAAAATATGTAAAAAAATTAGTGTGTTTATTATTAATTTTCGTAATTAAATCTATATAATTCAAAATAAAGCTATTTTCTCACATTATAATTGAATTAGATTTACCTTATTTATGAAGGAATTAATTAAAATTGATTAAATTAGATGTTATCGAAATAAAAATTATAATTAGCTTATAATATTAAATAAAAAATAAAAAATTCGGGGCAAATTAGTAAAAACTTGAAGTTGTACGCATTTGAATTACACGATTAGAAATCAAGAAAATTAATATTAAAAATTCTCTCCAGACGTTGTATTTTATTTTTTACTATTTTTTGTCTAGAATTAACAAATATTTTTATATAAATGTTCGCAATTAAGCATTTAATATGTTAATAATAATTAAGGAAACAAAAAATTACATTTGTTAAGTTATCATTTTATTAAAATTTCTTAATCCATAATTATAAAAAAATACTTATTAATTATAAGTTACAATAAACTAATATAAATAATAGAGTAATTCCCTTAATTTAATTGTTTAATAAATATTTTAATTTGAAATTTTTAAAGAATTATAGTAAATAAAATAAAATACCCGAAGTTAGGAAGCATATTTTTATTATTAATGACTCACCGAAGTATAAGTATATGAAAATTGTAATTATTGCGGCATTTTAAAATGAAAACTTGGTTATTTCTGATGGAGAAAGTACTGTGCAGTACGTTTGATTCGTAAGCATTTCAGAATGACTGAAAAATCGGTTAAAAACGTATTGTTTTAATATAAATTTATGCAAAAACGTGTCAAAGAGCCTTCTTATAAACGGATAGTTTTCTATTTCATTTTCATATATATAAAATTAATGATTAAATGATAATTTTAGCCGTATATTTATAAATATCTGTATATAAATTTTGCAATTATTCTGAAATATACCTATAGATAAAGTGGCCCAAAAGTCGGTTAACCATTATGAAACTAAATTTTCGTCGTATTGAAATACTTTATTACAAACTTTACATCAATTGTTCTTGTTCGATTCACAGATCCTCAATGATTTTTGGCAACGACGCAACGAGGTAGCGAAACAAAACGCGGTTAACCGACTTTTGAGCCATCCTGCGTTTTAGTTTAAATACATCCGATAATATAACACACGTTTTCTTATTTACCGATTACTTTTATAATTAATTCGGGAGCAGGAAATTGTTTACTGCTATAACTCTAACCGGAATTTAAACCAATAAAAATAATTTTAATTATTTTATATTTAAATTTTCGTTAAACTGGATAACGATCTTCGTTTTATATCATAATTTTAAAATAATTTATTTTGTTATAACTTTTTTAATTTGCTAAGCTTGTATAGACATTATTATAAATATTTATGTTAAAATATTCATTTCTTGTCGTTTATTTAAGCCGATAAGAAAATATTTATATAAAATGGAATAACATTGTAAAATATTTCTATATCCCTTTATTATTTTCCAATAGTAAAGGAAAGAATCAAATTATTCTCTGCAGTTGTCATAAAAGTCTGATATATTTGATCACCAATATATGATTTTTGTATATCATGACATTTTATCCACATCTTTTCTATCGATACTTGCTTCAAATATGACTACCGGCCGCATAACTCTATAGAATTTAATAAGCCCTAGATTTTGAAGAAAATTTGTTGTATTATTTAAAATCCTTTCTAGAGATTTTATACAAAATTTATGACTCTGTTCAGTTAGTTTTCGGTTAGCAATTAGTGTCAATTTAGTTAAGGCGGAGTCATAAATATATATTATTTTAGGACGAGTCGAGACGGTTAATACAAGACACGACCGTAAAAAAGATTTACAAGAGTCTAAAAAATTACCTGCTTAATTGGTATGCGTATTATGATCGGGGCTTATCGTCAAATCATAAAACCAGAACGTTCCGCATGACTAAACACTAAATAATCAGATAGAACCAGTGTTAAAGATTACATTAAAAAGACATTAAATAAAAATTCTCTTATCTCGTTTTAAATGTGTTTAAGATATCAAAATATTTGTCTAATCGATAGATTCTATTCAAAATATTTTAATTTTTTTCTTTTTCAAATTAATTTGCATTTACATGTAAATAATATTAAGTTGTTCCTTCTTTCGAGCTATTTTATTACAGAGCATACACCAGCTAAAATATAAATTAAAAATAAAAATTCCTTCTCTTCTTTATATAAGCTGAAAGTAAAATAATTTATCTAAAATATAAATCGAATTTAATTATAAATAAAGATTTTTTCGTAATTTTAATTCAAAAAATTGTTTAAATTTACATTGTTTTAAATGAATTTATACATCTTATTAACGTATTTCATTATTTTTAACCAAATTTTCATGAATAAAAAATCGAATTATCTATTTTTTATTATCATTTAAATTATATCAAATACTTTAGTAGAGATAACAGAGACTTATCACACTGCTACTGGTAACATCACAATGACACTTCCATCATCAGAATACAACTTTATTCCTGGTATGCATTTCGGTACACAAGACCCTCATCGGCCATACATAAAAATATACAGAAATCTGTTGTACAGTACAACAAATCCGCAGACAAATTGGCATTAATTACAATCTACAATTTAAAACACACCTGTTCAAGATTAATGTCCACCCATACTACACAGTACTATGAAAATTATATTATAAATAGGCCTACAGAATGTAAAAAACAACTATTAGTTTCGACAATTTTCGAGACAAGAAGATCTTTTATAATTTAAATGATAGTTTTAATGATATTTACATTTTACAGAATGCGGTATTAAAATGTCATTGAAATTTATATAATAATGTAAATATTGAAGCCTTCTGTTGCAAAAGTACTGTACCTATCTAATAAATTAACGTTTGGAAAGTGAAGAAAATTTTTCAGAAGTAGAAGAAAAATATTCTGGAAATAAATCAAATATAAAAATATCAGCTTATAAACTGCTGCGAGTTGGTTTAAATAAATTCCGTTTCACGGAGTAAAAAACATCTCGACTTTTGAAAATTCAAACCCGTTTCATATTATTCGATTCTATATCATTTAGCTTACATTTTATAACCTCACTTTTCAATAAAAATATATTTATTTATTTACGTGTGCAGTAAGAATATAAATAAGTATTGATACAAGGCCTTGCGCGTACAATGATACTGTACAGTACGAGGCGCGGGGAAAATTTCTCCACGGGAGGCCCCGCGCGACATTTATGGTGGCATAGGGCCCGGGACGGAGCAGTTTTGTCATCGCGGCCAGGGGCAAATTCCTCCGTGCAAAACTAGACAAATAAAATACACAAATTACTATTGAATTGGAGGACGTAAGAAGATAAAATTGGACTGTAAGATGAACGAAAAGAGAAAATCCGCGTATAAAAACAGAATTACAAATTAAAACAAAGGCATATAGAATCGGTGTAATTTCGGAGCCTTTTGTTGGAAAAGACTTCTTATTAAACTTTTATCAAAGACATTCGGAAACAATTGCATTATAGAAATATTGACGCCGGTGAATGGTCTTTGGCTTTTTCAATATCTGCAGATATTCTTTCAATTCTCTTTCTTTAATCCTTTTCAATTATCGCCTCCAAATGAAATATTTTAATTTTCTCACGGTTTTACTTGACCCGCAGAAAATCGTCCTCCCACCCTTCAAATCTAACAATTATTTTACTTATTTAGAAGCCTTATAACGTTTCACCCAATCCATTTTTAAAGATAAAATATATTCCGTTTAACCGTTTTATATAATAACTTTAATGCAGATTTACTCTTATTAATAATATTTTTTAATTTGCGCTTTATATCCTATCGTTTGTAACGCGAAACGAAAAAAAAAGTAGAAGAAAAAAGTTTTTTTTGATCTGTAACCGAGGTTTTAGAATTATAATTTATATGGAAGGAAATAATTTAAAATATTAAAATAGTAAACTTACATATTTTTGTGTAAAATTAAATTATTTAGTTTTATTTTGTAATGGGGATAATTAGAACCGATGTAATTTCTCTAGTTAAAAACTGCGAATAGATACTGAAATTTGAGATAAAAAATTGATTTCTCCAAATTCTCGTAGCTGTTTTATGCTTAAAATTATCGAACGTTTTAAATAATATTGTTTATAACGTCTCGTCTGTCCATAACGCTCCAATAACGTTTAATAAGACACTCGGATTTTTGCTTACTAAAGTTACGAATAAATATATTCTTTTCGTCAAATTTTATAATTGGCGCAATTCGTTTTAAATAGAAAAAAATAAAAATATAAAGTCTCCTTTTATTTACGAATGGGGCCGTATAAAAATATCGTATTTTCGACAATTTTAAAATTACGACATTCGATATTTTATGTTAAATGCTATTGAAGTTATTCCAAAATGTTCTAGTCTGGTACATTTTGAAAGAAACAAGATATATGGGGCTATAAATATTACCAGAAATAAGTCAGTAGATTCTGGAAAGAGTGTTTGGTCTTTTGTAATTTAATTTATTTAAAATATATCTCGAATTCCGTGCGGTGTATGGTGGCAATTATTTAGAATCCGTTTGTTAAAACATTGGCTTCTGTCGACGATATAAAGTTTAAAATTCACATTTAGTGCCATAGAATATCTCGTTCTTTCCTTTTCTGTCTGTTTTGCGGCCGTAGAAAGCCGACGTAATAATAAGATTTACCGGCCAAAAATCTTAAGAAAAATTAAATAATTATATAAATTATGTTCAAAGAAAATTCGGATATAATTGCATTAATTTATTATTAGCAAATAAATATAAAATATGGCTTTAAAAGGAGGCGGGTATGGCGGTTTTCTTTCGGAAGAGTGCTTTACGGCAAAATAAAATATTTTAAGTAATAACGAAACGATTAAAAATTCGGAAATCGAATTTAAAAATATATTAAAATCTTTAGAAATAACCAACGTATTCATTACTTATATTATAGCTATTTTTTCCTAAAAGCCAAGTTTCTATTAGTTAACGTGAATTTAAATAAAGGAATTGATTAATTGTATCAAGAATAGTTTTAAGATTTCTTAACCTATATATAATCTGTCTTGATAAATTATAAAATAGCTATCAGAAGTAGTTTTAGTAACTCAATATTACTTAAAGTATTTTTCAATATTTAACAACTTTAGGCATAAAACGAATGAAAAAATTCGGAATAATCGAAATTTAGCCAAGAAGTTGGTGTTTATTTTTTAAAACTTAACGGAATTTTTTCTTAATAAAGTAAGTTTATGTATGAATTTAGAAATAAAAATAAGTTAATCCTGATATTTTTCGTTAATGTTTTCGAAAGGCGAATATTGCCTTACATAATCATTCCTTAGACAGTATTCGTGGCCAAACTTATAGCCTAAGTCTGCTTTATTTTTTTCTTCGATGATCCCCTATAATATCTTTATACTAAAACATTTCATAAATTGTTACATATAATGTTTTACGATAAACATTATAATTATACAAATTTTCTAAAATAAATTTCAAAAAATAGGCCTACAAATCTCTAACGTAGAAGGGTGGCTTTAAAATAATATAATATTATGGTGTAGAATTAATTTTAACTATCTCTCAATTTCTTTTCGACTTAAATAACGAACATAAGCTTTATACTACTTAAAACTGAAAATTTAATTTTCTTAAAATTTATATTCGATGCTAGATTTATTTTAATGCTAAGGAAATTGTATTTAAAAAGTGTATTACAAGTCATTCTTTAAGATATAATTTGGAAAATGCAGCAGATAAACTCTTCGACCAAAAATCTAGATAGGAAATTGCTAGGAATTAAAAACATTAGAAAGAAAGATTAATGTTGGTCGAGTGTAAAGTAAAATATTTTAATTTATTTGACACAAACTCGAAACGAGAGTCCCAAAACGAGATCGTGGTTAGCTTTATCAGATAAGCATCTCCACCCCTAACGTTGTTATCATCCAGTCGAGAATAAATCAGTTTACAACCAACAAGAATTATATTTCTTTAAGGTGTTTCCTTCTACATTCGTACGCGTATTTAATAACAATAAGAATTATGATAATACAGGCCTTATATCACACCCTAAAACAGTCGATGTGTAAGGCCTATAAATATACAGTAGACCTATATCCAATGGGTAATGTATTAAATTTTCGGTCTGTATTAGAAAATTGTTTACAAATACAAACTTTTTATTTCGGATTATTTTATCATAGAGGCCCGAGATAATGAAAGTCGGTGTGAACGTGGTTAAAAATAAAGAGAAATTAAGAAACAAATGATTAAAACTCGCGTAGAGAGATTCTCTTTCTCTTTCGATGCTGTATTTTTCGACTCGTCGTCCACCAAACATTATTAAATATAGTCAATATTAATTTAGTGGAGTTTGCTTTACTTCGAAATAGGAATGACAATATTATACGAAATCGCAATTGGCAATTATTAGATTATTTACTTCTTTGAAATCTACCCGGATGTCAATTCCAAGAGTTAAGTTGTTTTACTGTCTTGGAAAATTTTCTATTTACTTAAATTGTTGGAGAATTTTGTGATGTAAGGAGGGTGCGTGGAAAAGGTGAAATTCCGGATGTTTGAACAGGTGAAATCTTCGATTTGAAAGTTTTCGATCAATCTTTTCTATCGAATTCTGCTTCGGGATGTTTGAAAAACTTTATTGTCGTTTCCAAGTCCATCCGTTAACATTACCCGGGCCTATTTTATTCTATTACTTTATCTTCCGTTTATCGAACGAGTAACTTCTTTGGTGGCTTTATTATATACACAATAGCTTTTATAATTAAACATTTAAACTCCTTTCAAATTGTTTAAAGAAGTGTCGGATCGTGCGGCGATGCTCACACTAAATCCTCTATAAAAAAAAAACAACTAAATCAGCGGTTAGCATTTAAAAATTAAAATTAAAATTTTTGAAATTTAAATTAAATAAATGATTAAAAAGAAACTTTAAAATTTTTCGTTTGCCTTTTATTAGAGAAATCTTCGTTTATTACTGATTTAAAATCGAAATTAAAGAGATAAAAAAAAGTTTTGAAATTTTTAATCGACAAAATCCGTTCGATGCTCCGAAATAATTTTTTGTATTAGTTGGTCTAATAATATACAACAAAGAGCTTGTCCTTTAAGCTCCAATTACGGCCTAGGCTATTTTTTAGGCCATATAAAATCTATGAAAGATTATTAAAAGAGCTGTAAAGAGAAACTAATTTCAATTTCTCCTTAAAATAATTGTATGAAATTTGCAATTTTCCATTAAAATGCGTATAAAAGAAGTTTATAAATAAAGTTAAACTTTTACGAAGTTTACACTTTTATATGAATAAATAGAAATATTTAAATCGTTATCGAAATAATAGTGGTTATTTTTCTTGAAATGAAATTTAAAAAGGCTAACTTTTATTCTAGATGTATACTAGCAATTTTATTGCCAATTTTGCTAAATTTTATCATTTTAATTTACAATTAGATGAACTTATTTTACAGTTTCGTTCCGAAGAAAATAACAATTTTTGACTTTAATTTTATCGAGAAAATAAAGTTTACACAATGCGTCGGAATTCTACCGTAGGCTAAAGATAAAAAATATACTTTATAACTATCAATAGAATATAAACGTATCCGTATAATCTTCGATCGACTCATATAAGTACGAAATGAATAAGAAAGGTATAAATATAAATGTTTAAAAAATATTTTTGCTTCTTGTAGGTTGTTTGTGGTCGTCGTGTGCTCGACGTGTAAAGTTTTAGGTCCATTTATAACAGATAATAGAATATTTATTTTTGAAAAGCCGTATTAAAAATATTTTTCATATAAAGCGAATATTTTCCACCTTATAAAGCTTCTTATAATCTTGTGTTAAGAAAAGAATTTATCACGATAATCCCGAGAAGCGGTATAAGGGCTATCTATACTTTCCCGGCTCAATCACCCGTAAATATCATATATAAATTAAATTATAAATCGGTAAATAATTTTTATTATTCTTTAAAAAATAATTTTTTTTTTCTGGTGATTCTCAAAAGAATGAAAATTCAATAAGCTCATACTCAAAAATAAATTTTGATGCAATTTTAAATTCTATTAAAACGGTTTTAAAGCATTCATATTTTTCCGGAACGTCAAATCCATTCCTTTATCGTACAAGCATTTCCGTGAGCCTGGAGATTCCGAATTTCCTAACCCACGTCACGTGATAAAAGCGTCACTCAAATCTTGACAACTCACACAGATCGAGAAATATGTGTGCTCGAGGTAGTGAAGTGAACCGATCGTTGTCGGTTGCGATGTTCAAAAAGAAAACAGACATCTGTATTCTCTCCGTTGGACAGGAAACTTTTCTAAAAGGTTAAAATCGAGTGACTTGATTTTCTAATGTCGCTAAACTCCACCGACTTCTCCGAATCCTCCCCGAAAGCATCTCCGAATATTCTCACCCCGGCGCCGTAATTGTGCTAAACGGTGGAAAAACACCGACGTCTAATAATTAAAATTTATCAATAATTTTATAATTTTCTTCTTAAAAATTATTAAATGCCAGCACCTTTTAGAGTCGCACCTAATTTGCTTTACCTAAGCCTAGGGGTCGACGCTTAATAAATTTCGTACCCATCACTTTTTATAATGTCCATTAAGTGTTGCCAAATAGTTGGCCGACTTTGCCGGCAGATAAATTGATATTCTCTCGGTAACAAAAGAGAAGTGCCGAGCCGTTACATACCGGCGACGAACCCGTAATGAATTAACATAACCCCGATTAATTTACACCCCGGCTTCTGCGTTTTTATTCTTTGCTTCCACGTCCTCTAAACTTTATTTAAAAATTCTTATTTACTTCCACAAACATCTTTAAACATTTTTCCAACCGGAATGGAATTTCCGCGAATTTCTTCTATTTTAACAATTTATCTTGGAGCTTTCGAGTCTACGTTTAAACATTTATCGGCCCCATCCAGGAAATTTCGGCGTTTTTAATACGTCCAAGCTTTCGTTTTTCTACAAATGTTTGACGGTATTCTCGTGTAGGCTATATACAGTATTACGTAATAATAATAATAATAATAATACGGCGTACAGTACGTAAAACTCAATTATATGATTTTTGCTTATTTGAAAGAAAATTTTAAATAATTTATCATTTTAAAATAAGAAAAATAAAATAGGTTTATAGAAAGTAAAAATTGGAAATATTCAGTATAAAAATAATATAAAGGAAAAACGTCAATATCAATTAATCGGGATAACAATCTCCGAGGGATTAAATTAAGATAATTAGGTTTAAACGACATTTTTACGGTTAAATCGCTTTTAAAAAATTAACATTAAATTTAAAAGACAAGAAATTATTTACGGGGCCCCACGTGTCGCTTAAAGGGTAATTAAAGCGGGGGTGTTTTTGTCAATCGGAGAGGCAGGGAGCTTTTATTTCTCGGCCAGAGAGAGAGAAAGGGCAACATTTAACCGCCGAGCGGGGGTTTAGCGGCCGCCGGGCTTTTATCCGGCGCCTTACTTAACACGTCGGGTTCGGCCGGGATCTTTCCGACGGCAGAGGAGGAGAAGCGCGGGTTACGGGAGTAAAAGTCCGGCGGAGAACGGCAGATAAAATCCGTTCATCTATTCATGGAAAGTGGGACGACTTCCGGGGGAGGGAAAATTTTCCTTTCCGGTAGACGATTGGCGGAAAGAGAACCAATGCCCAAAGTAAAGACGGGATCGAATTTCGGGCGCAAAAACCAACCAAAAACCCTAGCCGAAAAGAAATATAGAAAAATTTGTCGACCTTCGACTAAGAAAAAAATTACATATAGATATAGATATATATATATATAGATATACCTTAAACCGGAAACATTTTACCGGAGTAATCTATCATTCCGTTCCGCATTCGAAAAGATGGGAAAAGTCGGAAACACGCCCGACTTTTCCATTACGTCCCCCATCGCTCTATCGGGCATGTTATTCCGGCAAGTTCACTTAGTGTCGGTCTCCCCCGGTTTAGTAAAATGAATAGTGGCCCCCCCGCGCTCTCCGCCTTCAGACGCCGGCCGGATATAAAGCGCCGGGCTCATACATAGACTGCTTTTCTAATAGCCCGGGTCGGCGGCCGCCATCGCTGCTTGCAGAAAATTGAATTCTAGCCGCAAACCGAAAACTTATATCTCTATATATTTATTTTTACCGTCAAATGAGGTTTGGGTCAGCAGCTATCGACTGCGTCGTCGGCCCGGGAGCATAAGTTAAGAGATCCCGGACCGGATCGAGTGAAAAGTTAAGTCGGCGGATTGATTGATTCCGCTTTTCTCCGCTCAATTTTGAATTTTAGATGAGTTTTTCCCTTTTAATTTTTAAACTTTTCCAAACTCTTTCCTTCTAAACTTTGATAAAATCCGGTTTTTAAATTAATTCCTCCGCTTTTATTTACTCTCCGTCGAATTTTCCGCTTTGCAAATCGTTTCGAGTGTTTCGGCCGCGCGGAAATTACCGTCTTCCTCCCGCCTTTCTTCCCTTACCCCCACTTTTCCAAATCTTTCTTAAGCTCATCGGCGGATTACCCGGCAAAGCTTCCTTAAACGGATCCCCGGCCTTGGACCCTCCGACCTGTCCGGGAAGGATTCCTCGTCTTTCCGCCCGTCTTACAATAAAGCCGGTTATATTTACCTAACTTGGCGCCGCGCCGGCGGGCGGCGCGGCGCGGGGACGGATCGAAAGCCGAACGGGACTAAACGGTAAAGGTCGATCCCCAGCCCCGCTACTATTTGTAATTGGATATAAATTTCGGGCCGAGGTGGCCCGCGGGCGCAAAGACGGTCACGGCGCTCGCGCCGCTTCGGCGGGGCCGATAAATAACCGCCCGGAACGCCCCCCCTGTAACCGCTAATTAAATGAAAATGAGGAGCGGAACCGACGGCGAAAACCGGGAGAAAAAAAGCCGAGTGGGGAACTTTGACGTCTTGGTCGGCGTGACGTCTTAATTGTGTAGTGACCGCGGCGGCCGGGGCCCGGCCGACTTGATGGATGGCGGTCCGGTGCCGACGGGGGCGACGACTGGCTGCCGACAGCTGTCGGAAATCCTTTTGTTTTCTATTAAAGTGGCTCCTTCCGACTTTTTTGCCTCCGGACAAAAGCTTCTTTTTAAATAATAAAAGTCCCGTCTTCCGAATCCTTCTTGCGCCTCGGCGCGACATTTTTCCCACTCCGCCGGCCTTCGGCCGTTATGGAAATTAACATCGCCGTGGAATTTCCGTCCCGTTTTACTCTAAGCTACCGATAATTCAGTTTTGCTTAAAATTAGTCGCGCGCAGTTTTAATATTGTTTAAATTCGTCAAGATATCGGCCGAAGATTCTTACCGGAGATCCTCTTCTCGGTGATGAAACCGATTAAACCTTTGTTAATTAGAAGTTAAGTTATCGTCTCTTATTCGGACCGAGGGACTCGGCTAGAAATGGGGTGGGAGATGTGGGTTGAAGTTTAATTGCGCCCGGCCACCGGGTGGAAATAAAGTCGACGAATTTCCCTGGGCCTGGCCATTTTGCGGGTAGTTTTTTGAAGACGGACGGACGGACGACGAAGGTGCCTTCTTCGGCGCTGGTGTACGGCCGCCTACTCCGTCTATGAATTACGACGGGTATCGAGCCGAGAGGCGGTGCCGCTAACGCCGGTTTGCTTCGAATGCTTCATCAGATATCGAGGTTAATGGTTTCTCACGATCGTCGCCTCTATCTATCTGCGAAGTGGATTGGACGAATAAGATTACGTGTGACGTAGACACCGGATAGGCTTTTAGAGTGTGTATTATATCCGTCGATAACGAGGCGGTGGAAAGCGACCGGGCGACTATCTGGTTTTTCGTTTAGACCCGACCAGATCGGCCCCCGGTGCCGATAGACTTTTTGATTTATAGGGACGATCGGCATTTATTCGGCGTCGGAATTTTCGGGTGGATTTACGCCGTGTAGTTACGGACCGCCGGCTTGTTAATCGCGGCCGGAATGATTTATTGTATAGTTATATTAAATTTTATTAAGAGTGCGCGTAGGCCCGTCGATATTTTAACGTGTAGAGTGTCCGTTAAATATATAAGCGTTAAATTATAAATAAACACGTATTAAATGTTGCTCCCGCGATTAGCATTTAATAACTGAGGGCAGTTTCAGTTCATATAAGTGTAGAATTGGCGTCGTCTCGCGCGTTATTCTATCTGCGGCATAAAATACAATGCTCCGTAATTGCGCCTAATAAATCTGTTTTGTGTAAATTATCGCATTATTGCCCGTTTAATCCTCCCGATCGATTCGTTTTCTTAAATGATACTTTCGATAATCGTTAATCGTTCTTATTCTATGGAATACCGATAAAGTAACTGACTTCCGTTAGTTCTTTTACCACGCGTCTAAAGGTAAATACGTGGGGCCTTTGACCTCTAAACCTTTGCCCCAATATAAATTCTAGGTAGGGCCTACGTCTTCTACCGGAATTTATCATTTATTTTAATTTTTCCTCGTCGGTGCCATCGACCGGTAACTGCGGCATCTGTACTATACTTTCCGTACGTAAAACAGACAAAACTTCTACTTAAATCACACGAAAAATAATTTTAAATTATTGAATTTTTCACTTAAAGTAGACTAATTCTTTTTCGATGTTTCAACAATTAAATAGTAAAATATTTTTTTCTCGGTCATACAAAATACTAAATTATTTTATTAAATTATATTAAAATTCTACATTGTAAGATCGAGAATTTAAAGCTTGATTTATTCTAATTTTTCTGTATTTCGAGTAAATATAAGATTATTACTCTATACAGACTTACGAGACGACAATAAATTTAAAAAGTCGTTTTTTAACTCTTAATTTTGTATATTAACATTAGTATTAATCGGCGAATATAATTTTGTTAAACTGTATTTCCTCCTTGAAATATTTTAACCGAATCAAATAATAAACATTCCGTTCTACTCCGTTCGATGTTGTGTTACGCGTATTACGCTAGATCGTATAACTTATATACACGACACCAAGCTAATTTAAAAACCAATATAACTTTTTATATTTTCGTAAACTCGGCACAGAATAAGTTTGACAAATTGCGAACGTAAAACGGCCGAAAGTTTCGACCGCTTCTTTTGTTCGCAGATTCGTAAATGTGACACCGGACTTATCAATGTAAAGAGCCGAGAAAGATCGCAATTCATAAAAATGAATAATTTGTGTAGAAAAAAAAATGGAAATTGGATAAACAGCCTTCACCGCGCGGCTTATAACTAAAGAGAATATAGTTCTGTAGAAATCTATCGAAAGCCAATTGGCCGAAAATTCTTGTCAATTCATTTCGGCAAACGACATGATTTACGTCATAACGGAGAGACTAGCGAATTCTATGTTTGGAAATAAACTTAGATTATCACTGGAAGGAGAGGAATTCCTTCTATTTTGATTGTAAAGAATGGTCCAAAAATACTCTTTTGCCGAAATAAATAGGAATTCCCCTTGCAGCTTTACTCCACGACGGCGATTGCGGTGGGAGAAGGAGCCGCGAAAAAGCCCATAAATTTAAAAATAAAAAATATAAAAAATGTAATTGTAAAATATTTTATCAAAATTTATTAGGTATTCGAGTAATATAGAGGATGTCTAGTGGAAGATTATCGCCAGATTGGGCTAACAAGATAGGCGTGACCGGTGGGTCCTGCCAACGATTCGTAGCCCGGGAGAATGCTCGGGGGTAATACTCGGGTACAGACTTATCTGGTGGCTTCCATCTAAAATTTGCCGTTAATAGAGATTTCAACGAAATTTAATCTGTGTTTTGGAAATTGGACGCGAACGAATTATCGTCTTCGAATGGGAGGACGTGCCAGAAGAATCAGGGAAATTTATCAATATCTACAAAGACTATCGTCGCCATATACTTATTATATTACTGGAAACATAAAAAATGATGTAATAGATAAAATTTCCAGCGAAAACAGCTGGTATTTCGCAGATTAAATTGGTGATGCGAGAACTTTCTCATAACATTAAGATCTGGAATAATTCCAAATTATTATTCAGTCGTTTTTTTGAAAGTCCTTACGCCCTTGTAAATTCAATAATAAAAATTTTTGAATTTTGAATTTTAATATGCCGATCAATTATTCATTCATATATATCCTATATATATTATTTTCTTCCCAGTCGAAAGTCACGATATTCATCATTTTCGGTGTATCTTCTACGTTCCTAAGTGATATGCGGCCAACGTGGCGGGTTTTTCCACGTTGGAGAATTTTTTATTTGGCATTCCCTGTCCAGGGCCTAAAATAACGCGTTTATCGGGTGAAAGTGCGCGGAAGGAGAAATTTTTGTATATTTTATAAGAGTTAAAATAGGAAAGAGTGGAAAGTAATCAATTATTTTCATTGTAGTGACGGGTGTGACTTCGCCACTTCCCGCTTATACGTATTCGGCAGTGGCCAAACCCATACCGAGAACGTATCTGGATTCGCCTCTGCAATCCCTGGTGGCTTGCAGGCCTCCCTACCTGACAGGTAAGTTAATCGTCTTCCGTAATTAATTCTCTTGGTTTATATTTACTTATTAGAAATAATATAAATAATTTTCTTTCCGCCAAAGTTATTTATTAACGAGCGAGTGTTTGCGTGACAATATTAACGTAAAGACAGAGAGAGAGAGAAGGAGTAATTTTTTCATTCCGACGATCGACTAAAGGATTGCAAAACGATTTTTATATTTCGATTGGGAGAAAAATAAACGCTGATTGATAATATATGCGGAGGTAATCGAAAGGGGAGAGAGGTAAAATCATTTAAATTGGAGTCGGAGGTACTTAAAGAAATGTTAACGGCTATCAACAGATCAAACTGTTTCCTTAAACGCTTAATGGTAGATTTGGTCGAATCGTCTGTCTTCAGTTTGCTTGTCATTTATCGCCAGTTCCTTAAACGTCGAGCCGACTGCGTAATGATCGGGCCGAGTCGCTAAAGAATTACGCGTAATTACATTCAATCATCTGTCGTGTAAGACCTTCTGCTGTGATGACCGAAAATGAGTTGCCTTCCGCCCCTCTTCGTCTTCCTCCCCTTTACGACAGTCAATTTCCAGTAGTCAGTTTTACCGTTCCGTTTATTGAAAAGTCATAAGTCCATTTTCCGTGCAGTTGCCGACAAATTACATGATCTGTTACCTCAGACGGAAGTAATCGTCAAACGAGACCTCCTCCTCTTTCTCATTCGTCCAATCTACGCCAACGGACGAGGTAGATGCTCCGTTTGGCGCGCATTCCTTTCCGCCGACATTTCCGCTGCTTACAATTGGAATTGTTGGACCGTCGCCTTTCCTTTGCACATTAATATGTCGCAAAGGACAAAAAATAATAAATAACCACTGCCGCTAATTACGTGCAAGCGGAAATTCGGTCTTTTCTTATTTATCGTCGGGCGCCGCATTCGAATGGTTGTTTTCGATTGAAGGAGAGGCGCGTGTAAGAGAAGTAGATGATAGGAGGGAGCGAAGAAAGGAACGTACGGCCCGGCCGTATTCAATTTGACTTTCACACACCGATTGGTCTTCGTCGACCGGGTGCAATATTGATACAGTTTCGGGGAGGGCCGGGGGCGCCATTCCGTTAGAAAAACATTAGTATGAAGCGGTGCATGTTTGAGTCGCGCAGGGAAACTCTCTCGGACATATCTTATCCGGATCCCTCCCGAGTTAGAGAACTATTCGTCGCCTTCCCGGAATTGTTTTCCGCTTTTCTGAACTCGATTCCACGCCGCCGGAAATTCCCTTACAATCGGAATAAGTAATTGGCTCCCACCATAGCACATAGAATATGAAAATCGTCACGAGCGCGTAAAACATCCGTCAATATGCGATTTTACTATTGGTAAAAATATAATCGGTTGAGTGTGTCAAAAACAGATTTGATGTCGGAAAAAATTGCATATTTCTTCAGTGATTTTCCTCCTTTCTCTGATATTTCGTACTGAAAATATTAAGATCAACCGGTGAATAAGAAAAAAATAAAATAAAATAAAAAGTCGCCTGCAACGGAAGATGGGCGGAAGAGTCGACGTTTATACGAAAATAAACACAAGTCAGTAATGTTAATCGATTACTCCCGGCTTTCACTTATTAAATTTTTGTCCCGTCTTCGGCCGGCTTCTCCTGACCAATTTTAAGGGGAAAGCGGAATTATTTATTAATTGCGCTTTGTATTCAAAAGATCACATTTGGCAACATTATTAGCAATTATCCTAATTATTATCTATTTGTATTTGCCGACTGAGACTGCAATCTGTTCAACTATTTAAAATGGAAGTGTCTCTTAACAGAAATGGATGTCTATTAATTAAAATGTGATTAACGATAACTTGTCTCGGTGGGAATTCTAAATACAAAGTTGGCGGGCGTTTGGTACTCGCCGGGTCATTAATTCGCCGAGGCAGATAATGATTCACTCCAAAGATAAAATGGTTTGTTTCTACGCTTTGGTCAAAGTTTATAACAAACTTTGCGCGAATATATCATTTCTACTTAGAATAGTAAAGTCCATTCTCACCAGTTGATTACGGTAAATGCAGAAAATTGGCACGGGTCGCCAGATTTATAGCTCCTCCTTTGTGATCGCGTGACGTAACCAGTAACAATAGTTGCGTATCTCGGTAACTTCTTTCCTTTAGGCCACAATTTATCAAAAAACTGTCTTCGTCTATTCCGTAAAAACATTTCTTTTAATTAATGCTTTCAACCAGTAACAATTTTCAATTATTTGCTTTTTCATTTATCTTCTAACCTATTTTCTCTTTTTATATACAGTCTTGTTGCTTAAATAACACCACCATTACCACGTCTTATCTGCTTTCGTTTAATTTATTTTGATATAAGAAAAGTATTTCCAGCGCGATCAGATGTTTTTTTTTATTAAAAAATGAATAAATTATTCTCTAACTCATGGCAAAAATCGCAAGAAATTATTATTATCTTTAATGAATAATTAAAATCGCTCACAAACAATTGTGTACAGAAGCGCGAGAGTTACATGATGAAAAGTATCTAATTTTTTATTAATGTAAAATTATATAATTTTAAATAGCCTATATGCTGAAAAAGATTCCAAAATTAGACTTAACAGATATTATGTATAATATTTATATAAGTTATATTAAATAATTAATAGTAGTGATGTATAAAGAAGCTTAAATAGAATTGCGGTAACCACCTATGTTCTTAAATAGACTAAAGCAGACATTTTTAGAACATAAACTAATTTAAATCGTTGATACACTTAAATTAGAAATGATAAAAAAATTCAATTTTAATATTTTTATTGAAATTATTCTTTCTTTTTATAGGGTTGCAGCCCCTTTAATCTCTTGAAAATCTAATCCGTCAATAAGAGCGTAACAGTGCTACCGACGGATTAGATTTCCTGTTTTTATTTAAATATAATTATTTAGGCAACTTTATAACACGCGCATTATATTTTATATGTATATAAGTGTATAACTATAATACGTCGGCTACATTTTAAATCCCTAGACTTTTCGTATAGAATTGCTTAATGTTCCAAGTTTTTGTATAAATTTGTTCCTTGCATTTTATCAAAGAATCGCCTCTTTCCGGTTTGCATTACGAATTAGGGGCCATTTTATGTAGTTGTAGACATATTTTCTAGTACAATCTATCAAAAATATTCAAATTTCACTCGATAATGATGTACGGAGGGTGCATATAAAACCGCGACAAAGGTTTTCATCAAGTTTTCTTGAAGAAAAGAATTTATGAGTACGAAATTTTATTTAATAATCTTTCGAAATTCAATATTTTAAAAAATATATTCTTTGCTCGAAAGTAAGAATTTAAGACTGAGTAGTTTTATACTTTAATCTATTTTAGATTAAGTGAAATAATACGGAAAAAATTTACATATCCAGAAAAATTATCAATCACTAAATTCACAATATTACTAAATTTCTGAGTTTTCATCAATTAAATACGTCAAATTTACACATTTATTTTTATTTTTATAAAATATAAGAAAGAAAAGAAATTCTCGATAATAAATAAATGCCTGTAGCATTAAAATTATTTTATCTCGATCGAAAATATGAAGATTTTAATGAATTTCCTTCGAGAGTAATTCTGTTTCTTGCTTAAATTGAAAGAATTGGCGAATGAGTAATTTAATTTCGAATGAAGTAAATAAATACAATAAATATCAGTTTAGCGAAAAATTTTAAATCCCAGAAAAATTAATCAATTTTTACAAAGATCTTTACGGCTGTTTTCCAGGTTTATTAAATTGGCTTCATCAAAAGTCGATATTTTTTTTCTAAATAGCGCAATTATCTTAAACATTTGCAAGCGTTTTGTCCGTCTAGAAAAAAGAAAAAGAAAAAATATGGGCAAATGTCCACATGCCCCTTGTAACTGTGGGATCGTTCCATCTTTTCAGCATCATAAACTTTCTATTGGCTCATTTCCAGCACGTATTCTAGCATTAATTTACTGCCTAGTTTGGGAGTCGTTGACAGGGGGTAGAATGCATCGCACGAGCGAAACTTTGAAGCAAGGATAGAAAAAAACTACTCCATTGTCAAAAGTAGGAGGCGCGAGAGAGTAAAAAAGCACAATGGAAGTTTCGGTTCAGACCGTTTAGCAAAGGTTTGCTCGCTTTCTAGAAGTGGACTCGGCGTAAACAAAGGCACAGGTGTTGGTCTGGCGATGAGGTTTGTCGGAGCGTGCGAGGGATATGATCGCACTTTGACCACAAGCCATTGAACACGGATGGATGTGAGGATCGTTTCTACCCTTCGGCTTATGAAAGAAGCATTAGTCTTGGGCCGTTCCGTAACAAAGTTGTAAATCACCAAAACTATAACGCATGTTAACCGCATACGACGTTCGCAACTTACGCACGTTTCTGAGTTATGTAAGCACGAACTTACGCCTTGTGGCTTTTTCTAAGCGCGGAGATTTTCAAATAAATCATCGATTCGTAACTACGTATAACGGCATTATTTAAAAAATACAAAGCAAGAAAATTTCGCTTTCCGCTCTTTCTTAAATATTTAATAAATATCTGCAGAGAAAAACAAGCTTGTGTTTGTTTATCATATTTGTAGAAGACTTTTTAATGACAAATTAACATTCTTCAATAAATTATTCGGAAATCGGCAGGTTTTTTCAACAGAATAGAAGAAGAAAGAGAAAAAACAGAAGAAAAGAAAAAATTCCACCGTGTGATAATCTATCATATTAATTTACCACACTAGATTATTAGTTTTTCCAAAGAATTATAGTAATTAATCAACGATTATGATTAATAGCCGTGTTTTAATTAGAGTCAATATAGCCTAATAGGTTGCTTGTATAATTTGATTTTTACAATTCGCAATTTTTTAACGCCGAAATTTTAATTTTTTTCGAAAAATAATCTTAAAATTTAATAATTTAAACAGCTTTTAAGCAAAACGAATTTGATTTTTTTCTGTTTATTATATACTTTATCGAACATTTTATTTATTATTAATGGGAATATCGAGAAAGTAGCTGGTTTGGCCACGGTTGCGATGGTTAAAATCGATTTTCACAATGTTGATAATCGAAAACCGTCCAGAACGGTGTAATTTTCGAAGCCTTAATCATATCCGCTAAATCGACCGCGTAACTAGAGTATCTCCCAGATAATCTTCCAGATTGCAGGGGAGCTGAACTAACTTCATCAAAAACAATCAATGGGTATTCATCTCCGGTTTGAAAATCCCAATTTCCAGGATTCTACACTTCAATAGATTTGTAAAGAAAAAAGAGATGATATGGTTGGTTAACTTTAACGAGATAATGTTTTTCCTTGGCTTCTTTTTCAAGAGTCCCCGTGTTGATCATTTCGGGATGCTTCTTGTTTCCTATACACTATTTCCGTCTTTTGCAGAGACAATTACGACCATTGATGCCAAGAATCCGTAAAACTCTTTCGAAAAGACAGATTCGTTTTATTGGATACAATGCCCGAATCGGAAATGCTTTTTCAATTACAATTGTCAGATACTTGGAAAATCCTTATTGCTTCCAAGACCACTTCCGATTCCAGCTTTGTTGATTACGCTTTAAAGTTTTATTAAAATGTTACAAAATAATTAAATTTATACTCGATTGTAAATTAGATTTAGCATTATATAAAATGCAAAAGAGTATAGCGTACAGAGGAATTCCACAACGAGGAATTGTGTCTCGACGAAGTATCGAAATTAAATCAATAGGCAAATAATTTATTTAACAGTAGTTAAAATGTAAATTATTGTCGAATATCGAGAATATATATTTCATAATTGAATTAACTACTAAAAGAAGAAATAAGTAAATTTGATACGGCGGCATTCCGCGTAGGGATACGCTATTTACAAAACTTCATATAGAGATTGTTTATTCGTGCTAATTATTTTATAAATTAAAATTATACGAATAAATATTTTTGTAATTAAATTGAATGAAAGTTAAAGAAATTCTGTAAAATAACCAGTCGAATGAATTTGTAATTTTTAACAATTACTTTTTATGATGTTACAAATGACGACATTTAAAAAAAAAAAATAATAATCTACGCCCTATTTGCAAAATCTAAATTTTTTTAACTTGGATACATTTTATCGTAAGAACTGGAAAAATTAATTTTCGAATCTTTCTAAAATCTAAAAATTGCAGCCAAGAGCTAAAAAAACGATATTTAATTATTCTACAATTCTATATTTTATATTAATACTTTGTAAATTATTGTTTTGCATTCCAATTAAAGACTTACAAAAATTAGGCATAAATGTAACAAAAAGCTGCAGGAGTTAAAATTTTATATCTAAGACAATTTCAATTAAAAAATTTTAAGCTCGACGATCAATCGATAGATACACGTAAAAATTTCTTATAGTTAAACTTGAAATATTTAATTTTTTCTGTAAATAACAAACAAGAATTGTTAGTTTGCCGCTATTAAAGATTTAGTCAATTCCGTTACAGCATTTAGCAAAAAGATTTCACTAAAGAAAATCTACATTTCAAAAATAAGATCTTTGCAATTAATTCTCGTGAAGATTTCGCCATCGATACGCAATAACAAAAGAAAGTTTTCGCAATTTATTTCAGACTTTTGACGAAACACTCGACATTCTGCAGAAGAGAGGAAAATTTCACAAATGAAAAAAACTTTTCGATAAATCTAAGACAAAATATTATCGCTGTTTCAATATTATTATATTTAATTATAGTTCTATTGTTTCGTCTCCCGCCACATCGTAGCTTTTCTTTGATATGCATTTTAATACTACCATGTATAAAAGTATACAATACAAATTTTTAATAAACTATGTTTTATATACAATATAAAGAACGGGCTACGAATTACATGACAAAGTTTCTGCTTATTTTTCTGAAGTAAATGAATAATTTTATTTGGTAGCAGATGCAAAGGGGCAAACCATGCTTTTTGTATCATTTCCCTCATGGGGAAGCGAAACAATCGAACTATAATTAGATATAATATATTGAAATCGCGATAATATTTTGTCTTAGATTTACTGAAAAGTTTTCTTTCATTTGTGAAATTCTTCTCTTCTCTTCTGTCTCGTGTTTCGTCAAAAGTCTCGAATAAATCGCAAAAAGTTTTTTCTTATGGCTGTCCTTGGCGAATTCGTGAATTTTCAATTGTCGATGGCGAAATATTTGCGAGAATTAATTGCAAATATCTTCATATTTTTGAGCTGCAGAATTTCTTTGGTGAAATCTTTTCGCTAAATGCTGCAACGGAGTGCAAAAAGAAAATTATTGATAAGAAATAACTTATTATCTATCATTGGATAGAATATTTTTTGCCCTTAATTCTAAACATTTTGAGATCTTAACATAAAGATGCATTATTTATAATGGTTAAGACGGGTCTACTTTTAAATTTTCTATTTTAAATCTAATTTAAAAAGAGGTAACTACCATGTGTGATGCAGAATCGAGCATAACGTAAACTATTTTATTATTAAAATTTTTGTTTCGTAAACGTATTTTAAAATTTTTAATTAAATCGAAGTGGTGACTTTAGATTACAATTAAAAATATATATTAATAGAAAAAATTACATTTCCATCGTTTGCTTATCGGACAATAGCAGTTTCCTTAATTGATCGCCGTCACGTTTTATAAAGTGTAAAATCAACAATTAATTGAAAATATATAATTATTTCTTCTGCGCGAACTGTACAAAACCTCTCTTCTAAATACCATTTCATTTAATATTATTCTTTCTAAAAAACTAAATTTCATTGCAGATAGTCCCGTTGATAAGTTAATTTATAAACAAAATGTCGGCTCCTATTCAAAAACGAATAATTGCCAGCTAAAGGCGAAAATCGTAATATAAGTATTAGGTTTTAAAATAAAAAATTGGTCGAATTTTTTATTTATTAAATAAAAACGATATTAAATTAATGTTTTTAATAAAATTATTAAAAACTGTAATTTCTCTAAAAATCTCTCGTTGTTAAACGCTAAGAGCTTGTATACAGGTTTATAAAGCCCGTTAATCGGTTTATAAAGTAAACCATTATATACTTTAAAACTTACGTAGTTTATTATACGGATTAACATTTATATAACTAATAACCCATAATATCGTCGGGCCGAATCGAGAGATTTTCGTGGACCCCCCAATAATAGGTACTTATTTTTCTAGTATTTTAAAGTCTGGTAAAGAACGAAGAAGAGAAAAGTAGTTATTTTGAAGACGAAGGAAAAAGTCGGGTTCTTACGTTCTTAACTTAGTGCCTCTACTAGTGGCGTACTTTGCCTTATGGTTAATCTAGTCCGGATCGTAAATAAAGTTATTCGGTATTTCCGTAAAGGAAACGTTAGTTTTTTCTTAATTTTAAACTTTAACCGAATAAAAGTGAAATTTTTATTTGTGAAAGACACTTTGGCAGTGCGACGACAATTACTTTTGACGGAGATCATTTTCATTAGGTGCTTACTTCCGTCGACTCAAACGACGTTTAATGCGAATCGGATTAATTTTTAAGAAAACGACTGCCGTTTATACATTTGAACAAGATTCTAAATGGGATATTTAATCGATAGTCGGACTAATTATTCGAACTTATAAAGCTATTTAGATTTTGATTATGATATATAAGATTATATTTCTTAAAAATCGAAAAGTAAGTGACGAAATGACTTTCTAAATGTCATTATAAAAGATAATTTAGTCTAATTTCAATTTCTTAAATTTAAAACTTAGTGTAAAGACGGCCTGGATTTTTCTCTTTTTCTAATGAATTCAAACTGGAATATAAGCAATTCGACTAAAAATTTTATTAACTAATATTCTAAATTCCGACTGGCGTTTAATTAAACATTTTATATAATACAGTTGTATCGATCACGTATTATTTATATGCACCGCCGCTTTTACAACAGGGTTTATTTCGTAATTTACACACTTTTTACACGCGGGATGCTTCTTAAATTCGGTATTCTTGCCGATCTCGAAAAGAGCACTCGACGTTTTGCTGCAGTAAGTAAAGTCCTGTGTGGCTCCGGCGCTAGCCAACTCAAAACCAATCAAACCCATCAAATTACAAACGTAATGGAAACTTTTAGGATACTTCCTGTTTAATTTATATTTTTTAATATTAATTATATTCTACTTTAAGTACATTCCTTAGCGTTTTTATTCTTTCCTAAATTCTTTTTAACTATATTTAATTTATAATTGTCATTACTCTTGAAAAATCGTCTTAAATTCGAAGCCAGGTGGCATGTAGATTCTACGTTTTTCGTCGTACTTAAAATAATTATAATTAAAAATAATAATAATAACTTACTACTTAAGATAATTTTTCTAAATTATATTTTCCGAATAAAACTGTAATTGAAAGAATTTAAAAGAAACGAATAAGTTTTAAACGGGTTTCGAACTGTTATCGATTTTTGCATTGATCTATATCATGTAGTATTTTCTAATTAAGTTAATATTAAAATTAATTTGAATACGTCGATAAGAAATTTAATGTCATTTGTAAATTTATTATTATTCTTATGTTTAAAACTAAGTTTTTTGTATGTCAAAACTATGAAACTCGAAATGTAAAAGCATAAAATTAAACAATACATAACCTATACGTTTAAAAATATTTAAAAGTAATTGGTTATTATTTTAAATATTTAAAAATAAGTAAAAATTTAAATTAATTTATTTAAATATTTATTTCGATCTAGAATTTTTAGTTCAAAATAAATTTATTATAATACGAAGCGTGTTATAATTCATTAAATTACGCTGTAGATCCCGTAGGCTGAAGAAAGAAAATATTGATATTATAATAAAGTACTGTACAATAACTTTTTAGGAAGGAAGATTTCATTATCTGTTCTCTTCTAAATTCGTCAATCTCGTCATTTCATGTATATCAATAGTTAAAGTAAGATTTATTCGATTTCCTAGGAAACGGTCGAAATAAATTTAAATCGAATTTAAATAATTTAAATAGGTAAGATTTATTCGATTTCCTAGGAAACGGTCGAAATAAATTTAAATCGAATTTAAATAATTTAAATAGATTCAATTAAATTGAATCTATAGAAAACGAATAGAAGACGAGGAACAGAAACGTATCCTTGGTGTCTTCGTTTTGGTCTCTTTTCTGCGCGAAACGACAGTGTCACTGGTCGAAATCGTGTAGCTTTGTCGTGTTCGAAGTGAATTTTTCGTCCTGGTTTTTAGCGGTTTGTGATTATTTTAAAAATAATTCTCTCGAAGCTCGAGGTTCTCGAACAATTACGTAGGAAAAGTTCTTGAAGATTATATCTCGGATACCGTAGACGTTTAGTCATTTACATTTTGTAAATTTTATTTTGAATAAAGTCGACAATACAATTTATTAAAGGATTTCCGTCGCCGTCTTTTGTACGGAAGTGCATACAAACAGAAAATATCCGAAATAATTCAATATAATTTCGTCGAGTTTAAATAAATTATATTATAAATTGATATCGATTATTATGCTATTTGACGAGTTTTAGAGATTTCAGATATTTATTTGATTAAGATTTTATATTATTTTAGCTATCGATACGTCCAACATACAAGTGTCATCGTCGAAAGACAAACGAGTTCACGGAATTAAATAAGCCAAGAAAACATGGGAAATAATTTTTTAAATTCAATTCTACGTGGCCATTTAACGAAGATAGACAGTGTTACGAATAATAAGTTCAAGAACACAATTTTCTTTTGATTTTGAAAAATATAAATAGGTTTTTATATTCTTCCGATCAAAATAAGCCTAAGATTTTAAGTTCGATTTCAGTTTAGGTTCAATAGGACGATATCTTATCGAACCTAAATGCTTTCTCCTCCAAATTTTGTCGCAATTATACCTAATTGACTAATTACTTATTCCAATAATCAGCGGAAGAAATCTGAAACGAAGGTTTCTTTCAGAAAGTTTTTTCACAGATTTACTAAACGATTCGTAACCGGAAATTCTTACCTTAATTCGGTAGTAATTTTAATTGAAAATATTAAATTTATTTAACGTAATTTTCACGAAGTAAATATCTCGACTTATTAAAAAAATAATATTTAAATATAATTTATAACCGTTGCATATTTACGTAAGATTACGTATCAAAAACTGAAGCAAGATTCGAAAACTAAGGTAACAATCCCACGGAATATTACCTGACCAACGGGAAAAGTTCAAATATTTTAGAATTAATTTACAAATATTTTCGAACTCCGGGTCCGGGTAAAAGTCGAAATGTAGCCAAGCCAGTGGCTTCGTTTCAAATTAAATATCCTTTTTCTAACAAATTAGGATGGTGGACGGAAGCTAAAGCCGATATTGTGACCAAGGTCGAAACTAAACACGGCCGTGGAAAAGACGAGAAAATACCGTGTTAAGACTTAGTCTATCGGCGGTTACCCAGTTCTTCGGTACTGGGCAGACTTACGGCCAGCAACTCCTCAAGGGATAGTATACGAGGCCCGCATCCGGAAAAAATCGCCGATGGGCGAATTAGACTTTGTTTCTAGCGTAAAGACGACGATAAATACTTTATAGCAAGTATATTATCGGAAAGCGCATCGTGCGGCTTATGTAAATAAACACAAGTTTAAACACCGCACGGACGGAAATTGCCTATAAGTGACAAATGCCAAACTAGCGTATTTATTTATTTAAGCTGTTTTGTTAGATCTTCCTCGGGTGTCTCTGCTGGAAAAAAGACCAGAGCTGGAGAAGAATGGACATTTTCTCCGTTAAAAATCGCCAAGAGAATTTCACCTGAAATTTCGCTTATCAATTGAATTTGTAAATTATCGACACTATTCGGAATCTATAATTTATATATTTTTTATAAGCGTAAATTATTATCATTTCTGGATAAATTTACAAAATAAATAAAACTTTCACAAATTTCTTTTATAACCGTAGATTATAATTAAAAATCGTACCGAATCATTCTGCCGATTAATTTTTTTTATTAATTTAATTTCCAAGCGATTTTTTTTCTTAGTTAAAAAGCGAAAAATTCCCTTAGAATTTCCATTAGGCCTCCGGCTATTAAGAATCATTTTTTTAAATGTACGGTACCAAAGCTACTGTTATTGTTAATATAACAAATAATTATTATAAATTATTGCAGTTAATCTGTCTGTATTTATTACAAAAATAAATATATTAACTTTAAGATGAGACTCGGTAATAACCGTAGCAATTTAAAAAAAATTAAATGTAACAAAATATTAAAAATAGAAAAAATTTATTTAAACAAAAAATAGAAGGCGCATTCGTTTTGTCGGCACAATATGACTGCATACGTCGGTCGGATTTCGTTTTGTTGCCAAGTAGTGTGTACTAGTGTATTGTACTGTACTGTGCTATGCAGTACTGTACTGTACGTTATCCTAATAAAATTAAAGCGCTTAAAGTGTGTTCCGAGGTCGAAATTAATAAATATCCTCGATAATACTTTTTATATTAGACGTTCGGAAAGATAACGTAGGAAATCTATCGGACGATTTGTAGAATCATATGGAAATTCCAATAAACTGTATGAAATTTCCATATGATTCGGTTAAATTTCGATAATAAAACAGCGTGTCGAAATTTAATTTTTACGACAAAAGGAATTGCAAAATAAAAATTCGGAAGCATCATCATTATTCAATGAAATCGAAACCTATGTTTACTTATTAAGCCTGCTATTAATTTATAGATTTGCGCTTATTAATATAAGCGGGAATAAGCTTTCAGATTCCGTGAATATTCAGATTCAGTTTTAATCTTCTCGGTGAATTTCTAACAGAATTCTGCTCAATTGTCTTTGGGAAAATTTAGTAGAATATCGAGAAAAGAATTTAGTAATAAATAAAGAATTATTTTAAGAAATACAATCGAGAATTTGCTCAATAAATTTGCAAATTTTGAAAGTTTTTTATTTCGTTTGGCTAGAGACACAATTACTGCCAACGGTTTCGTTTAATTCCGGACTTGGATTCGTCCAAATAATTTAAAGAAAATAAATTATTTTAAACTTTTAAAATCACTTTTCTTGGCTATTTTGTAAAACCGAAGCCGGAAAACGCGCGATTCCAAATTTCAAATTTTTATCCAATCGATTTGGAATCTTAAACAATTAAACACTCGGTCTTTGCAAATGACGTGACAACGGTATATAAATTAAGACTTAAAGTTTCTATTAGTGAGACAGTAATTTAAAGCAACGCATCATTTTAATGACAATTATGATAATCGATAGCGTCGAAGCAAAATGTAATTCGGTGTCTAACATCCTATAAGCTTTCTATTTACAACCAATCGCAAAACTGTTTTTCTTTCCTGCTCGAGTTCCTTTATTTACTTTCATCGAAGCTACACTTATTAAATATAGGCAATAAATGAAATTTTTAAAAAGAGATTGCAATGATAATGTCCCCTATCGATTGTGATTTAATGCTGACGCAATACCTGTGGAGCTCGTACAGTACGTACGCTGGGGGAGGGGGTTCGACCGGAGGAAGGGAAAAATTTTGCGTAATAAAGTTTTAATTACTACGTCTAAAATATTGGTTTATGTCGTTTTAAGCGGGTAAAGGAAGATAAACAATGCGATAAAAGCAGAGAATGGAGTAAGAAGAAGGCACAGAAGGGCCCTCCAGGGACTTTAACTTTTTAATCGTTAGAATACCTCTTGGTAGCGGGCCTACATATTGAATATTAATTAATAGACTTAGAATAAATTTTTATTATTGTTTTATTATATTCAAAGACAGAATCAATTTCGAGTCTTAGAAGCGTGTCGTATATTATTTAATCTGGGCGTTAATCAGTATTCGATATTGTCTAATGATTTTAAAAAGCAATTCTCGATCAATAAAAAGAAACAAAATCTCAAAAAATAAATAAACGCGATGATTAAGCGCGAAGCGTCGAACTTTACTTACAGAAAAAAAATTTAATCACGTTTTCCCCATTAAATAATTTTAATTGAGTTTTATATTAATAACTTTGAATCGATTTATTTAATATTTTATTAATAAAAAACAACGCATTTTCGTCGTTCTGACGTCATTTGGATAACAATATAATTAGATTAAAATTAGAAACATATTTACGTAAGATTACGTATCAAAAACTGAAGCAAGATTCGAAAACTAAGGTAACAATCCCACGGAATATTACCTGACCAACGGGAAAAGTTCANGAAACAAAATCTCAAAAAATAAATAAACGCGATGATTAAGCGCGAAGCGTCGAACTTTACTTACAGAAAAAAAATTTAATCACGTTTTCCCCATTAAATAATTTTAATTGAGTTTTATATTAATAACTTTGAATCGATTTATTTAATATTTTATTAATTAAAAACAACGCATTTTCGTCGTTCTGACGTCATTTGGATAACAATATAATTAGATTAAAATTAGAAACGTAAGAAATACATTTATAGGTAAAAAAGGTTGTCAAACATCGGGACCCAGTCGCGTGAAAATGGCAATAAAATACCAACGCCATTTTAAATTTTTTCACACGATTTGCGTAATAAGTTATAATTTTAAAGCATTTAAAATTTTATTTACAATTTCAAGTTATTAATAATATTAAAATCGCCATAAAAAATTTCGAACGTTGCGTGAACGGACGTGTATCTTAAATTGGAATTAATTCGAATTTAAGACAAACGTTCTTCACGCACTTCTCAACTAAAAAGTGAAATTTATTTATAATTATTGTCCAATTTTTTCTCACAAAAATCTTCAGAAAAGAAAGAAATCTTAAATTCGAAAATGGCAAGAAGAAAAAGGCAATCGTCAATTAGCAGAAGATTCGAACGGAGACTTTATACGAAAGTACGGGGATCGATGCAAATCTCCGAATTTAAACTTCTTCCGATAAAACATTTAAGGGAGAATTAAAACAGATTTATTTGCCACTTCAAAAAATTCGAGTGGGGATTACTTTATTAAGGCCACTAACTACCGTATAAAATGGCATTCTTAAGGAGGAGTTAATAAATAATTGCGACGATAATATATAAACTTTTTAATTTTATACGTTAGAAGTAAAAACACGACGAAACTAATTAAAAAGGAAAAAAATTCTTTGTAAGAAAAAATTAACTAAAATTGGTCTATAAACAAAATAAAACGTTTAATTTTTATTTATTAGCTAATTTTATCCGACAAAGTTTATTGTCTTTATATTTTTACGTGAGAACGAGATTATTAATTAAATTTGAAAATTTTAATTATTAAATTCCTAATGTAAAAATGTCCAATAAAATTACCGCGAAAGACGAAAAGCCGTCTTTACCACAAAACGGCTTAAAATATTAATTGCCGCTAAGAACCACGAGGATCCGCCAGGTAAGGAAATTAACGTAAAGGCCAGAGATCGTCCCACAAAAAATCCTAGTTTTTGTCGGGAACGGCGGCCAACTTTCGTATTGGCCAATAGCTACAATCCACACTTGTATTTTTCTGTAAACTTTTCCGGAAATCATCTCACGGTTCAGAAAATTTCCGCTAAATTTTCTAACCTAAAAAGTATATCCCCTCGCCTCTGAATATATAATGTACTGTACAACTTAGTAAAATTATTAGATTCATCGAAAAATTATTAAATGAAATACGCTGGCCGCAAAAGAGCCTTTAAAGAAAAAACCCACCCTCTTTTTCTTTGTCGTTCTCGAAATTTGAATTCTTCCGAATTGTAATTCGTATGAAATTGGCCCGAGAATTGCCATCTAATTCGTTTTTATTATAAATATGAAATAATTTTTATTTGCTAAAAGTTTTCCAGAGATTTTCTTAGTAAATACAAAATTATACTTTCGTCGTTTTTATCGTTATTTTTTAAAATATTATTTTCTATTTCTTAAGATATTTTACGTAATTATTGACGAGAAAATATAAATTTCTATTTTTTCCTTGCAACTTGGTTAAATTTTTACAAATTTAATACCAATGTAGATGTGCATTGGTATTAAATACACAGCTTAAATTAAAGCTTTTCAATAAATGAATTTAGATTATTTTCAAAAGGGACCAAAGTAAAATAAACCTTTGGATTTAGCTCTAGCTCGACGCTAGTTAAGCCACAGCTAAATCCGAGACATTTTGATTTAATGTTGGAAAAGTGTTGGATTTTTTCGTCTTTAGCTTGTTAAATTTCACTATAAATCTGTAATCGACTCGGATATCGATCCAAGTTCGTGGACGGCAATATTAATCAATGGCCATTGGCGTTAATTTAGTTTAATTCCACACCGGTATTTTACACTAAATTACGGCAATTTTCGGAAACAAACGGATCAGTTTGCAGGGATAAACTGAAAATGTGGTTAATAAGAATTTTTACCAATGAAAAAAATGCTTTTCGTTTCAGGTTCTAATTCGGGCCTAACGGTGACGGGAATAGCGGGATATGCCACCATGGCGGGAATGAACGGAGTTAACGGAATCGCTGGCGTGACCTCGACTTCCGGGGTGACGTTTCCTCTTCCGGCAACTTTTCCCTGGGCTGCGGCGGCCAGAGGTAAGCCCAGGAGGGGAATGATGAGAAGGGCCGTTTTTTCGGACGCTCAAAGACAAGGATTGGAGAAAAGGTTTCAAATACAGAAATATATCAGCAAACCGGACAGAAAAAAATTAGCGGAAAAATTAGGACTGAAAGATTCGCAGGTAAATATCCTTCATCGTCCGCGTAAATTGATACGAGTAAGTTTCCGCGCCCCATCGAACTGCGTTAAGCGAAATTAATATAAACGGAAACGTGTCCAAACGAGTGAAATAAATAGAAAGAGCAGTAGAAAAATTTTTTCTTCGGCGTAATTAAACTCTTTTCTTTCTCTTGTATTTGTATGAGCCATTGTCTGACGCCAGATACAAAACGTAAGGCGACAGTTCTCTTTGCTAAACTTTCGACCATTGATATTTAGATATTAATTGAGTTATGTCGAGGGAAAGAGGCTCTTAATTGACAAGCCATTATGATGCAATGAAGCCAAAAGGAGAGACGTACAACCCCCTGGGGTCCCGTGACACCACTAAGCGTACCTAGGGGTAGTAACGGGGGATGATTTTCCAGTCCTCTTAACCCACCGGATAGCCGCTACGGCGCATGCTCCGTGGCGGATACTAAAACGTTATTGGTCGCAGCTGTGGTATCATCTGTATTCACAATATTCTGTGGGGAAGTTGCAAAGGCGTTAAACGGAGTTTTGCATGCATGACGCAATCGAGTCGGATCTTTTGTCCGCTTACGGATTCCTGGGTGGGTTTAGCCGAGGAGACGAAGCTGGACTCTGTCGTTTCGACAATGGTCGGTGAGGTGCGGAAGAGACTTTGATGCACCAGCTGCCACAACTCTATTGTTGTTTGTTAGCAAAACGTTTGGCAGCTGGCGATGAGATTGTGACCGTATCGGGGATATATCGGACTGACTCGGGGTGGAGGTCTCATTTAATGTGATGACAGCCTCATAAAACTTTGTCGCCGGACGGGATTCGATGCTGGCTCGTTAATATAGGGCCGTGATAACTTTTTGTCGGCAATCGGATGGTCGGTGAAATAGCAGTACGCGTAACGACCCTTTGTGGATCCGTAGAAATGTCTAGTTTCGATACCAACGCCTTGCTTTAAAGGCCCGTTTCGTGTAAATGTAGTCGGTATTGAAATTGCCATTTTGAACCGATAAATTTAATGCTACGCGTATTTGCGTAAAATTAGAAATAAGCTAAATTACGTAGTTTTTACGATATTTTTCGGATTAGTGAATTAGTGAATAAAAAGTATATTTGGAAAGTAATTGGAATTGTGAATTTAATTGCAGGTGAAGATTTGGTTTCAGAATCGCAGAATGAAATGGAGGAACTCGAAAGAAAGAGAATTGCTATCTTCCGGTGGTTCCAGGGAACAAACTTTGCCTAATAAACACAATCCAAATCCCGACTTGAGTGACGTTACTTTAGATAACAAGTCTTCGGATCAAGATATTAGGGATCAGTCTCTGTGTTCCGATAGCGTTAGCCTGATGCAAGACGCCGCTAGTAATCAAGAGTGTGACACGACAGACGAGGAAGGAGAGATTAAAGTCCTGTAGACTATTTAGATGGAATAGGTTTTGATTTGTTACAGTCAAATCTTATAATACTTGTATATAGACATACAGAAGTACAGAATTTTGATTTTTTATTTAAAAAAGTCAGAATCTGCTTGTAATTTTAACAACAGTTGTTTATTGTGGATACTTCAAACTGTGTTACAATGAAGCTGTTTACAAATAAATGATCTCAGCTACTCTGTAATTTATAACGAAAAAGAAAGATTTCGAACACTTCTTAACGGAAGCCATCACAAGTTTTTTAAATTCGTTCTTATTCGATAACGAAGAAAACGCAGAAAGTAGCATCCATCGACGTCGGGCATCGACCAAACGTCTAACTCTGCATATCTAGCGACAATCTCTGCCCAAACAATAATGTATTTAACGCTTCCACAATACTTAAAATCTCGATTTACAGAGATTCCATTTTACTTCCAAATATTTAAATAATGTCAAAATGATATTCTCAAATTAAGATTATTATAATTCGGACAAACCGATTTTAAATACTGTAAAACAATTACCGTTTAAAGGAAGATAGTTACAAAGATTCATTCCGAACAAACGTTTAACCACTTTAGAAAACGAGTGATTTTAAATAAGTCATTCGTCAACGAGTATGAACGTAAATTAGAATTTATATAAACTATTCTATTAGAAATAGGAAGAAAATGAATGGGAAATTTTATAGATTGTTCATACAAAAAAAAACTCTAAATCTTACGCAAGAGTCAAATAATCACATTCCAAAATGCGACTTTTCGTTAGAGGAATGTCTTCTTTTAAATCTATTTCTTCTATTCGAAAAGAAATATTAATTTCCGCGAAAGTGAAGAACTCCTTGTCATATACAAATATATATAAATATATGCGGTACGGTATATAAACTATATTTAGGCCTTCTGCAGTGTACAGTCTGTAACGTTTATTCGAATTAGTAAAAAATGTTGTAGAAGTTGGTATTTAAAAGTTTATTAAGTTAGATACCTTTTTAAAAATTAAATGGAATATTCAAAAGTTTTCTAAGGTTAAGTTTTATAAATTTATGAATTTTAAAATCTTTTACAAAATCAAAAAATATAAGTCGAACGACAGAAAATTTAAGAACTTTGCTCGGAATTCATCCACCATTTTCGATAATTCCACAATACAAAGCGAGATTGGATAGATTTATAAATAGCGATATCTAATTTTAGAAACATTCCAAAATTTAATGAAAATTAATTATACATTAATTTACAACGTTTAAAACCAAGTATTTAACTAATAGATTTCTTAAATTATGTTATTTTTTTAATTCCATTATAGGCCTATATTAATAGTAGTGTTTTCATATATTGATTTGTTAATAAAAGATAATACTCAAAGTGTAATCCACGGGCATAAAACCTGATGTCTGACCAAAGAAAGAAACCCAAATCTTAAAAGCTGGTGTCTATCGGTGATCTCTTGTTATCGAAGAAGGTGGGTTCTATTCCCTCCCAGCATTATGTGCTGTTTGCATCGTTTTTTCTTTTTTGGGGGGTGAATTTATAATGTCTGCTTTAAAATTTTACTTGGGAGTTATTTATTCATTTATTTTATTTCTTTAACAAGAAAATTCTTTAAAATTCACAATTAAGAATATAAGAAACTTTTGTCGAAACTTGATCTGCGGCTTTACTTGGGTAATACTTACCTGTTTTAATGCTCTACACTTACGATTAAAAATTTGAAATAAATAATATTATTTGAATGTTTTATCAATCGAATTATTTCCTAATTTCGGAATAAAGCACGTTTTTATGTCCAGAATTTAATTTGCACGAGATAATATTTAAACAATAGGAAAAGATTAAGTAACTTGTTATTTTTAATATTAAAAATATTTAAAATGCCGCATAATGCGTTTTAAACTCAAAAATTTAATATTGTCCATGTCATAAATTTTCATAAAGAAGTTCTCCTTAGATATAAGCTAAATATAAATACCTCGGAATACACATATTGCAATGTTCAAATTAAAAATCATCACGGCGTCATTAATGCCGGCCACTATCGTCCCCTTTTTTAATAATGAACTTATAATAATCGCTATCGGAATCGATAATCAGACATGAGAATTGATAAGAGAGATTTAACAGGTTGCGATAATAATAATAATAGAAATTTAATAGGACTTATCAAGAATTACAACATAATTAATTCATGAATAAGTTAATTAAAAATTAATACAATGAAAGCAAATCACGCAATTCTTTGCAGTATTTTCCACATTGAGGATTTTTTTTTTATTAAATAAAAAGCCAGGAGAAAAATGAATTTTTCGGTTGAGAACAAACGAAGGTGTGATAAAATTTGCCGAAAAGTTATTTTAATAAATATTATTATAATTAATGGCTAACAATTTACGAAATTATTCAGAAAATTATTCGCCATTTAATTCGGCAAAGTGTTGTAGCATGTATAATAAATAATAATATGATTGCAGTTGCAGGATGAAGATAAACTATTACCGATAATTCGCAATTTAATCATTTTAATAACTCGGAAATCGGTTATTTTTCAACGTATTTAATTTTTCCGGCACTCATCGTTTATTATTCGAGTATTTTTCAAAAATGATATTAGGCAGTAAACTATTGGAAGAAAGAAGAGGAAAAAAGTTTTCTAATCAAGATTCCAAAACACGAAATTAAATTGCAAACCTCAACAACCAAAGACGCAAGAAACAAGAAGAGGGAAAAAGTGCGCCGGGAAAAAAAGGAACAAAAAATGCAACAAACTTAATAAAATACGTTTATCATTTAATTTCGTGCGGGTATTTGTAACTCGACACGCTTGTTAATACAGAAACAAGCGAAACAGAAAAATATTTCGACCAGGTGCTGTCTGCAATATGTAAGTGCCACTGCAGATTTTTTCCTTCGCTATTTTCAACGTCTCTCTCTCTCTCTCTCTCCCTCTCTTTATGATTTTAATTCGGCCACCAGAGCGGCGTCCAAAGTATCTAACGAAGCATTTGCACAACTCCCCGAGCTCCGCGAAAAATTGTTACAGTAATTAAAACAACTTTGGGGTTTGTTTCATTAATAATAAGTTAAGTTTCGGCGAATTGTTTTTGACGTCTATTAAAGTGTAAAGAATAAAGGAAAAAATCTTCTAAGTAAAGTATCTGAAGGTAGAAGCACTCGAGCGTTAGCGAATTTTTCAAGAAATCTCTGAGAAGAAATTACATTTGGAATTCGTTTTGCTCCTAAAGAAGTGTAAAGTGGAGAAATTACGTCGGTAGTCCCATCTGAACGAAATTAAATTCTCTGACTGAACCCCCCAGGTGAATTTAGAGATTGCCGAGCTCCTTGCATGTATTTGTCACCTTGTTTTGTCGTCGATTCGCGTTAACCACCGACGTTCCTTTCCGCATCCCCCCATTTTTAATGGATATTTATAAAATACCGTCGAAAATATCCCCATAAATATACAGTCGCCTATAAACTGAAAATTTGAATTTACACGCGTAACGCCCAACTTGCTTCTGGCTGCACCTATGCCGATACGTATCTTACGTAAATCTTCTCTATTAATTTATTACTTATCGCTTAACTTTACTTTTCACATTTTAAAAGTAAAATTTTAAAAATTATATTTTTTAAGCCAAATATGCTGTTTAAATTATATATTTTAAAACCTTCCCGATGTTTTTTTAATGTCAAAATTCTTCAACCGTTACGTTTGCCGATTTTATTATGTATTTGTCAAAAGTTTTATATAAAAAAAAATAAAATAAATAAACAATTCATGGTTATAGATTTCTCTATTTAAACGAATGCGAATTTTATTCAGAATCTAAATCATAAATTTTTCTCGAACAAGGAAAATAAAAAAATTCGCCAGGCCTATAACTTACTTCAATTTTAACGTTAGATAAGTAAATACGTCCTGTAGACATTAGCATAAGCCTTGGCTTTTTGACTAAAATTATAATTAATTAATTGTAGATAACAGAAGAATCTACCGATTGATAATAATACGAACATTTCCAGTTCTTGGCTGTCAAATAATAATTAAAAGAACGTCGTCGTCCGAATGGGGGAAAAAGTCTCAATCGAAAATGTAACAAAATTACCTTCGATTAAGAATTTTATATAAAATATTTGGAAAATTCCTCGTCATTTTTCAGTAAAAATGGTTTTTTTTCTAGTGATTTACGCCATAATTTTCGTAGAAGCCCGAATCCACTCTTCAATGATAAAATATACTTTAAAACACGAAAAATAAATCTAAAAATTAGGCATTATTTCCGCAGTTTTGCGGCATTTAATTTATTAAATATTTCAAGGATGTAAGACTGGCCAGTTTTTTATTTTTACAAAATGCTTTCGATACAACTTTACCAAATAAAATGTCTGCTTAAATTCCGGATCAATTAAATATACTTCTTAAATAAATGTATTTAATCGATTCTAAAGTTAAATTTAATATCAAGTTCGGATCGGAAACTTATAAAAATTTAACATAAACGTATAAGTTTTAAAAATCGAATTAAAAACGTTTCATTCGGATATTCCGATGCAGCTTTATTAAGGAGTTTAATCGTTGGCTTATCAATTGAACTTTTATCCCGTTCAACGAGGATTTTTGCGCCAATAATAAATATAACACCTAATTGTTGGAAAAATTATTTTAAAAACCGAAAATAATGGCGTAGTCACGGTCGTACGGGCCTTGGTTTTATTTTCCACCCTTTTCTTTTCCACACTCTCCAGCTTCTCGGCTTGACTTTCGAATTAAATTAATTCTTCTCAATATTTGGTGTGTTAGCTGATGAATACGTAGATTTAGTATGTGTCTCTTTAATCCGAATCTACGAATTAAATCTACTAATTAAATTAAATAAATCTTCCACGGCTAAAACTTTTTAAAACCATCGACACAGTTTTAAAAATTACGTTAGATATGTAACTATATTAACTTCATACTTAGTATATAGCCTATACAAGTCGACCCCCCTATAACACTGTTGATAATTCCATTTTATATGAATTCCATGTTGTACGAGTTACTTAGATTTTACAAATACATGTGCCGAACTATGAACGGCTCACGTAATTGTAAAATCTAAGTGACTCATACAACATGGAATTCATATAAAACAGAATTATCAACAGTGTTATAGGGGGTCGACTGTATTACGCGTGTTATATGCGTGCCACCCGAATTTTATACGTAAATTTCGCAGGTATACGGTCTAATTTTTAAAATTTAAAGGAAATACATATTTTAAACAAAAAATTTAAACGCGAGATTTAAACAAAAAATAAAGCTGCATTACATCATAACTAAACAAATTGCAATTATGTTTTCCTCTACGTTCTTAATGTTTTACTTTTTTGTTTCTATATCGTGTACCGGGCCTGGTTTATTAATAGGACTTATTACACTGGTTTAGTTTCCGATTAGCAAATAGAGGAGATGTTAGTCAAAAGTCAAATCAAAATATCTTTATTTTCACCCGTGTGAAATAATAATTCCAATTAATAAACAAGGTGCAAGTAGACAATATAGAAACAAAAAAGGAAAGAAACAGTTTAGTTTAAATTGCATTTAAGCTAAACCGGTGCCTGCGGAGAACTTTATGCTTTAATTTATTATATAATCGGTTAGGGGAAAGAGCCGTCGTAGGTTACGGCCGGGAGGCGCAACAGGGGTAGATTCCACCCCCAACGAGGAGACGGGTTCTTTTTGCGTAAATCTCTAGAAACGTCCGTAAGACGGGGTGGCGTGGGTGCATTTTTGGGAGGTGGATCAAAGGTCGATGGGGCAGCGGCCAGACCCGTCCCCGTCCGGAGGGCGGAAGAAGAAAGGATCCGAACGGGCGATTAGGATTCATGAATGGGGGAGAGGAATCCATATCTTCGATCAAAATTGGTAAACTTAATTTAAATTTAAGAGCAGAAGAGCCGGGGGCCGAAAAGAAAAATAAGGCGCGGGACGGACGGAAGTCGGGCGGATCAATCGGACCGAGGAGGAGGCGAAGAGTTTTCTGTATCAAACGGGGAAAGACGGGAAGCGCCACCATTACAAAGCCGCGGATTGAATCATACGGGCGCCCCCCTCGTCCCCCGACTTCGGTATACACAAATCGCGGAGTGAAAATGAGCTCCACTGGCTGGCATCATCTGCTGGTGACAGGTTGCCCCAAGGCTGCAGGCACACGGTACCTACTGCCCGAGGCTCGTCCGATGCACGCTCCAACACACTGCCGCTGAAATCGCTGGCTATTGTTCGTGCGAGCGAGACGCGGTGGCCGGACCCGCAGGCCCGTGGCTTTCTAAACGGGCGTAGGATTTGTTTTATGGAAGCCTCCGCTTTTCTTTTCGCCACGTCGCCCCCTCGGGGCCCTTCCCAAGACATTGTATTATCTTTGGAATCATTCAAGATTCTTTACCTTCCCCGGGCGCTCGTCGTCTAATAGGCTACCGCGCAATCTCATTGGTCGCCGCCACCCAATCTCCAGGTTATTCCTACCGGCCGGACGGGCGTTTTATCGAATTATCTGTTTTTCTTTTTATACAATTGTAAAAATATAAATCTCTTCCCGTCGCTTCTATCGGTTTATGCTTTTCTAGCTTATTCGATTGCCCCTGGGTACTTTTCGCCCGGCATTTCGCATAAAACGCTGGGTTTTAATATAATCTGGGCATTGAGGATGCCAGCGTTCTATCTGGCCTTCGTATTAATTAATTAAACGGTTATTTTACCGAAAAATTAACCAAATCGTTTATCCAGTTTGAAACCGATAAAACTCTCGGCCTTCGACGGTAAAAATAGCCAGAAATTGTGCCTTTTTCGGCTACCGAAATGTGACGTTGTCCCGAGAAAACGCCGGATCTTATTGGCCACATTACAAACGTTTCCAGATGCTCCGGTTAATCGGTCTCCAGATTGCGAAAGAAGGTGTAAAATGCGTAAATTTCGACCACCGATTCGACTGTATTTTCTATTTAATTATTTCTAAACGGTGGGAAAAAGCATAAAAAAGGGTTAAATAGAAATTAGGTTTGGAGAGGCGTCGCTTCCGCTCTCCTCACGGTCTTGGAACGGACGATAGGAATCCTCGATCGTCATAAATATCAATTTTAAAAATAGTGCGTTTAAAAGAATGTAAATGCAGCGACACAGCGCGAATAGAGAAAAAAACGACCAGAGGGAATTTCCAGCCAAACGCGACTAACAATCGTTCATCACCTCTTAATCCTGAGAAGTGCCAGAAACAGCTGATAGCAGAAACGGATAGCTAATTGTCGCTTGTCTCACCCCTAATCCACGCGCGAGAGGGGATACCATTTTGGCAGACCGTTGCCAAGGATACCAAAGGATATGCCAATCGCCGAGTCGTTAATAAAAATGGCCTTTCTTCTTTTTTCTTATAACTCGGTCTTTCTTTTCTCTTGCGGAAGATAGCGTTGTAATTAACGGTCTATCCTTGTACTTACAAGATCTTTTTTCTGTTCGTTCTTGTTGCAAAGCGAGAGCTTTTTGCTTCGACTCACATCGTTGCAAGATGACGCCCCATAGATTAATATATATACCGTGTCCTCTCTTAATTTTTTGTATTACTTCTTTACTTTGCTCATCGACCGTTAAGTTCTTTGTAATATTGGCAATGTCTACAAGATCGGCTTCCGGCACGCTTAACGCTGCTCGCAAGGTAATATTAGTTTGGCCGACAAAAAACATTCTTAGGCAAACGACAAGGCGTAATTTGCCAACGACGGGGTCGGTGGCCCCACCGTCTTCCTGGGACCACCCCGGGCCCGAAAATAAGCCACCGCCTCGAAGATGGTCGGTGTCGATATCAACCGGAGATTTGTCCGAAGGATACATGCATAACCTATCGAATCACCCACCCACGCGGCTGCGATTGTGACGACAACGTGTGACTTGTCGTCCCAATATCGTTCCCCCTCAGTCTGGAGCGGTTCCTACCGAAAATCCCTCTCCGCTGTCAACGCCATATGACGCCACACATCCCCCGAGCTAGCTGTCTACAGTTGACGAAGTAATATTTTCATGGTGGGTGGAACGTTCCACCCATCGCTGAATTGTTTTCTTTCGTTGCAGGCACTCGCTCGTCGGTAACGATGTAGCCCGAGCAATTGGTTGTTAAGAAAGTCAATGGTATCTGTCGTCATTACATGAAATTGGGTGATGTTAGACGACAGGACGCGCTTTGTTTGGATCTACATCTTCGTCACCTAATGATATCCGCTTGTATTCCGCCTCTCTTTCATTTCGTTCGGCACGCGCCCGCCGTCCCCCACCATAATATATAAAATAATTAAATAATTTTCCAGTTATAAAAAATATATTGTGCAAAATAACTCGAGCGGTGGTCGGCGGCAGCCGTTTTACACGGATTCCTAATGAAAATGCTTAAATAAAGAAGAGAAATTGCGGATCGAGTGGCGTTAGGAGGCTCGATGGAGTTCTTGCACCCAGTCTCTATTTTCTGTCATTTAGTGATTGACTTCTCACTTACTTTTATCGACGAAACAACAGCTGCTTCCATAGAACAAAAGCCTTCAAACCGAAAGAAATGAGAGAATTGTTGTCGAAATTCTAAAGGTTTTCTTCGAAAAATTCATTTCGATTCTTTGGTCTGCGGAAATCGACACTAAGCACTTTATACATTAATCTAAGCCCTTCCCTAGTATCGTCCAATTAATTACTCGTTTTCTTCGTTCAGCCTTACATATTCTTCCGACCTACATTCTATCTAAAGAATAATACCATTCACCACCGTTTCTACATTAATTTAAAAGGCTTTAAAATTACAGTAATTCGAGATCTAACATTAAATTCTACCGGTGCGTACGTAGGCTTGTTTCAATTTTAAAAACCAACTTTTCCCCGTGCTATAATAAAATTCCTTATTAAAAAACTGAAATGTACGGTAGAAGGCACGGAACATATAGCTGATATCGAGTGGCCGTTTTGAGGGTCGCCTAGGCCTATTGGTAAAATATCGTCGACTTCCCACGTTTCTCGCGGTCTTCTGATTGGCAAGCGTGTTCATTTTTAAAACAGCCTTTCAGAATTACAAAAGGTGTTTCTTCAGTCGGTAACAATGTTTATCTAACCGACCATTTCGAAACATTTTATTCCTCATTGTTAGTATATTTTCTTTAGAAATAGACGATCCCTAATTGAACCATTGGCTTAATACCGGCAAAGTCTATTGTTGCGATGGGCGGATTAACTCGGTATTAGTATAACTTAATATCCGACGATACAAACCTCGTATTTTCTCCCACTTGCAGATAATCCTTCGGATTGTTTAGACAAGTTCCCCTCTTCGTGTGTGGTCACAATAATCCCAAATGCTCTTTTTTATACCCTTTATACTTTCTGGCTACTTTTTACAACGATATTTCGAGTGCGCGTTTTTAGTTTTACAATAGTTATTGTTGTTTGCCAGACTTCTCTTTCTCTTTGTTTTACGTGTACTGACAAAATCTCGAGTTTTAACGGACCGCTTAACCGTACAGATCCTTCTTCTCTATTTCTATCACGGTCCAATACTACAACAAACTTAATATAGTTTACTGCCAAAAAAGTCGCTAAAACTACAGTTTATTTCTTATCCGTAGAAATAATTATGATTAAAATGGCGCCACGAGAAAACTTGAAGGATTTTTGTTAATTAAAAAATCCATCGAAGACATATAAATCCATAAATTAGAATATTTTTTAAAATAAAAACTGTGTTTATTTTATTGTTAAATGGCGTAAAATAAACAGTTTCTTCTTCTAAAAAGCTAATATTTTATTTCGACGAAGAAAGATTTATTTTTATTCTAAATTAAGCATTTTACACAAACAAATTTTCGACTTAATTAACAAAGAAAGATAAACAGATTTTATAATTCTAATTATTTTTCGTACAGAGCGATACACGGTACTAAACAATACCATTTGTGAGTGGGTGAAATAATCTTCGACCTGGCCACTTAAAGAAACGGAAATAATTAATGTAAAACTTAAATGATAGAAAATAAGTCGTAGAAGTAAGTTAAATGCGTCTTTCTGATTTCACTTTTTGTTAGGTGCGCATGAAATTTAAAATATTTAATGGGTTTAAACGCTCAATTTAAATTTCCGGATTTTCTTTTCTTTTCGGTAAACTACACTGTAAGATATTACAGGCCTACATTTAGAACTCTTCGTATTTAGTCTTTTTGTAAAAATTTTAAATTAAATTAAATAATTGCAAACGTCTTACGTAGATCGAACTTCGTTTACTACCGTACACTACAATATAACCGAAATGCGCCATTTAAACGTTTTTCTTTATTACGGCTTATTCTCTTCTATGGACGTGCGATAATTCGACCCATCGAATCCACAAATTAAAAGGATAAAGGCCAAAAACTCACTCGCCCATCCACAGATAACTCGATAATCGATTCGCACCCCCAAACTCACCACTTTTGGCGCTCCGGTTTGTCTCCCCACTACAGTTCCGTGCCGCCATCTAGTATCGATGCTATTAACTAAAATGTATTTTAACCGGAAAAATTTATTTAAGGTCTTTATTAAATACATTTTTATAGTTTAATTATTATTTACTTTTTCCTTTAGTTTTTCAATAGCGCATTTAAACGCAAGGTTACCTACTAAACTATAAAGTTATTTTTATACAGAACTGTCCCACATAATTTCTCCGGAACGATCTGTTCCATTTTTATTATTCTAGAATCTGTAGATCGAAATATGACCCGAATAAAGAAGCGAGGTTTCTTTAATTTTAAAAAAACGAAGGACTTTTATAATTGCCAGACCACTGTAATCGGAACTTTTTGAAGAATCCATGTATTTCTTAGCAATTTGCAATTATATAAGCCTACATTTGAAAAACTGGTAAATACGCTTTGTCCTCCGTTCATTATTATAAATTTTTGAAATTTCAACTTTGAAAATTGTAGATTTAGAAATTTTGACGTGGACCCAGATAAAGGAGGTGAGCGCCAGCCATTTTGTTCTAGTCCCGGATACGGAGAAGCCCACGAAATTTAGTTTTTATGTTAAGAAATACGAGATAAAGTTTCTTTAGATAAGTGACCCGGTAGCCTGTAGAGACCGGGCCTTATACCCGTGACCGTGTGGAACCCTCTCGCTCTACTTTCGTACATTAGGGCTCGTTCGGATATCGAAAGTAATATTACAAAAAAATTCTTACCGTTTTCTTTCCTCTTTAAATATTTATCATCCAAATATTAAAATATCAAAACTTTAAGAAAAGAAACACAAAAATCTATATTTCAACAATCGAATAAATAAATAATTTTTTTGTTTTCTTTTTTTTGTTTTTTTTTGCGTACGTAATAAACCGGTAACGAGTTGCTCGATTTTCCCGGTATCATTTAAAATTTTGATGACGCCATCTGTTAACATATTTTATTTTAAAAACTTTTTATATTTTTAACTATTATAAAATGGTAAAAACCTTAACTTTAAGGCAAGGGACGAATTTTATTAAGAAGTTATGAATGCTAATAATTAGTAAAATCGTCATTAAGTCCGACTCTACCGGAGATACACACCACCCCCATTATCTTCCTCTAATAGCATCGATCCCCCTAATAAACAAATCTCCTTGCAAAATTTCAGAAATTTTCGACAAAAGTACGGGAGTTATTAAGCTCGAAAGAGAGTGAACAAAATCGTGCCCCCCACACACTAACATCCATAATCCACATACAGAAATTACCTCCGAATTTTTTTGCATTTCTGGTCATTGGGACGAAGTGCGATACAAATGAAAGTTTCTTTGGTTGGAATGGATAAGAATCTTTTTTCTTCGTCTCTAAGTTTTATTCGTGCGTTTTTACGGTTCGGGAAAAGGGTGGGCTCCATTCCTCTCCGGTGCACCCGTTTCTGGCCTAAATGAAGCGATAGGCCCGATCTTATCCGTTTTAGAACCTGTGGGAGGGAAGATGAGAGACGACCTACATTAATAAGGTACAGTACGTTATCGGAAAAAGCCGCCAACGTCGTCGCCACGTGCCAAATAGATGTGGTCACCCGGTGCAACTTTTACTATAAAGCGTTTGTTAGAAAGTGAAAATGAAGTTTTTACAAAAATAAACTTTGAAAATTTTACGTCAAAATGAAGCCTAACTGATTAGACGTGAGACCATTTCGAAACGATTGGAATTACGTCGGACGGCACAGATTAATGCAACGTTTTTATAAATTATAAAATATAAATTACAGAGTCAAGAATTTACTTAAATCGAGGACGAAATAATCTATTAAAAAATTACGTAAATATTTCCAGATACACTATAAAAAAATATAATTATAATTTGACCAAACGAAATCTAAATTTTTTTTTTATTTAATTATAAAAACGAACTTCGTGTTTATATTTAGGTTTTTAACTGTAATGATCGCCTGCCTGCGTGGGTATTATTGGCCTAGGCTCGGGCTTGGTTTCGGAACTTTTCGTAACGTAACGAATTAACGCAACAAATTGATGAGGGGTTGGGTCGACTTGGCGTCGTGGTGAACGTAGAAATTTCGTTAACGATTCCCGAAATCGCCGCGGTCGAAGAAACAAAGGCCACCGAAATATGGCGGAAGGAATAAAGGCACTGGATGTTCCGGTGGAGCATTTATCTACCAAAAGGCTGTTTCGCTTTTTATTTTCATTGGTCGATTAATAAATATTTATTATTCGGTTGCGAGTCAAGATGCGAATTAATAAAAGAATTTCTGTATTTTTGTTAAATTACCGTAAAATTCGTAAAACTACCACAAGGAAAGTAAAATTATTTTGGTTCGTTTTCTTTCGGTAGTCAACCCGCTTATATTTAACCCGAAACGATTTAAAACGAAATCTCCGTTATTTTCGCGTATCCGTAGTTAAATAATGGTTCTACATCCGAAGTATCGGAGGCCCGGTCGAGTAACTAACGTATAAAGTACAATGGAAACACGGCTTAAATTAACTAAACATTACGTCCACTGGAAATCTTTTCGAGTATTTGACTTAACCGTCGCCTTTGAATAGGAATTTCTCCAAATTCGGTGCGTATAAATCAATTGTTTTCTTTTTATAGGAAGCTTTATGCATCGGTATAAACAGCGCGGTTTCCGTCACCGAATTACCGAATCGTTGGCTTTCTTATTTACATTTAATACGCGGCTCTAGGTTAAACTATAATTACGGCTCATGCGTCTACGTTTATGTCTAGATGGTTGCCATTCGGCTTTAAATAAAATTACGGTTTTATTTAAAGCCGAATGGCATTTAAATAAAACCGTAAAACGTTATTTTAACTATTATAAAATGGTAAAAACCTTAACTTTAAGGCAAGGGACGAATTTTATTAAGAAGTTATGAATGCTAATAACTAGTAAAATCGTCATTAAGTCCGACTCTACCGGAGATACACACCATCCCCATTATCTTCCTCTAATAGCATCGATCCCCCTAATAAACAAATCTCCTTGCAAAATTTCAGAAATTTTCGACAAAAGTACGGGAGTTATTAAGCTCGAAAGAGAGTGAACAAATAAAATAAAATTACGGTTTTATTTAAAGCCGTTTTACGGTTAAATTTACGGTTTTATTTGTTAATTGCCGCCATACCCGCCATTGCAATGTTTAGATATTATCGGAAATTCGCCGTATAAGTCAGAAGCAGGCGTAAAGGCGAGTGAAACTGGTCCGAGTTTACGGTTTATAATAAGATCTCCCATCCACCTAGCTCGTTTTGTCGTCGACCTCGAAATTTGTTCAAAATCGTAGGGAATTTTGACAAGTTGACTACAATTGCCTGCAAATGAGTTTTATCAAAGCCTATTTAGGAAAGGGAGATTCTTAAATTTTCACCCGTCTCTACCGGAAGAAAATTTTAAATCTTAAAAACTTTTGCCCAGAAATCTTTTCGAAAACGAAATGCTAGGTGCGGTGACCCGGACCGTCCTAATGTCCATTTTAAAATAGAAGGAAGAAAGTTTCGTCAAAAATCCTAAAATTCAAATATGTGTGCGCTCTATTCGACGTGATATTTTCGACTTCCGGTACCGTCTGGGCCGAAAGTCGAATTTCTAAATGAAACATGGTATTTTCCATTTTAGATTTGGATTCGACTGGAAATTTGTTTCGAACATTTTTTCCCAAAGCGCCTCTCTCGACCGTGTTCACCGACTTTTCTCGGCAAACGTTATTACTAAGGACCGCACAGAAGCGTGTTTAAAATGCGTATTTAGGATAAATTTCTTATTAATGCATACTTTTACCTTTTGGTGAATAAATGCGTATTTGTTACCTTTTTACCACAGTTTATTCCAAAAATGATCAATTCGATCTCGGTGGGATTTTACTCCGTAAAATTCAAGCAATTCCGCTTCCATCAAAAATGCTAAGTCCGTGTGTGACGCGGGCGACGCAATTAAACCCTTCCTGCACCGAGCTTTGACGTGCATGCAAATTTTAATGGATTAACCTTCTACCGGCCGACTAAATTTCATCGCCTTATATTCGGTGGAATTATTTTTTCTCTTTAATATCAAAGACGAAGAAGGCTTTGGCTAAATGTCCAGCTCGAATTAAATTTTTTAAAGAATGGGAACCCGATGTGAGATTGTTTCTCGAGCCGGTTCTCGCTGGCTGGGAAACGTGAATAGAAGCTTCCATTTATTACGCGGACACTTCCGGAAGGTAAAAACAGATTCTTCGTAACGTGGATTCCGAGGAAGCAGCTGCTTTTGCAATTGCAAAAGACGAATTTTCAAATTTATGAATCCAAAAACACCTCGTACAACTGTCGGTCGCCTCTTACCCGCTTCGATTACTAGTTTGGAAACCGCAAATCTTCCATTCGGCCAAACCATTGAAATTGTGGACGAAGTATGTAACACTTTACTGAAAAAACAAAAGTAGCCTATCTGAAAGGTTGTACAAATAGCTGCAAGAGATATTGGACAAAAATCCAGTATTTTCTTAGCTATCGATCACATCCGGCGTTCTACATGAAAATGGATGTTGTATTTCTGATCTAAGAACTGACTATGCCAGGCATGGCCAACATACGGCCCGCGGGCCAGATCCGGCCCGTGTAATGAATTTATGCGGCCCACGATCAATCTTTCAATATTAGGTATTGAAGTCCGAATAGCTCGACAAAAAATTCTGATGCCTAAGAAAAAAGGTCAAGAACTCACTGTGCGTTTACAGTTAAACCCTTCATTACAAATCTCGTGAATACAGCGTAGAGTGTTGATAAAGTATGATAATGCGAAAAGTGTATCTGTAATCTCTATATACAATTCAGTCTCTACGGGGTGACACCACAATGAGATCTCGCACCATCTCAAAATCTTCCTAGGGCAGCCTCTGGTTCGGCCCGTGGAAAAAGTTTTCTTTCCAATCCGGCCCGGAGGCAAAAACTGTTGGCCACCCCTGGACTATGCCCTCGAAGGATTAAAGCGCATAAATGTGTCCATAAATCGCCCATTATAAATGCATAAAGTTTCGAGCCTTAGTTATTACCGGGCGTTTTGTTGCTATATGTTTTAGTTAGCCGAACGTTCGCCGTCCACAAAGGTAAAAACGTTTCACTGGTGTTTGCATTTTCATTTTAAATAAGTTTTCGTTATCGGTTACGCATCTATCGGACAGGTGTTGTAGTGTTGCACTGTACGTAGCTGTGTCCTATGAAATTCTTCCAGCATCCACTTTGGAAAAACAATTTTTTCCAAAGTGGATGCTGGCATCAGAGACAATGGTTCTCTATTTGAACACTTTGATCGAACACAGGTTAAAATCGGCACCAAATACGTTATGCGGAAGACTTTGCGCCAACAAAAACAGTACATATATGGTAATGCCATATACTGTTTTTGTTGACCATTAGTGACAATTTTTCTTAGTTCGGCATCTGTTACGTATGATTATTTTATTATATTTTGCCTAAATCGACGATACATTAAAAACATATTTCATCAAATAAAATGTTTTTACGCTATCGTTCGTCTCCATCTACCACACTTTCCGGATAATTTTACAGTCAATGGATGTGTTTACAAAAAAAAGGTTTGAGACGGAATTATCTTATTTTTTCAAGTTTAATCCGAATCTTAATTTAAAAATCCAGCAACGAGTTGCATAACTTTCCCGGCAAAAAATTAAAATTGTGGTGGCTCTATTCTTTACGAAAGTTTATTGTAAAAATTTTTATATTATTAATTATTATAAAATAGCAAAAAGCTTAATTTTGGAAGGAGAAATGAGTTTTATGAAAAAAAAATTGCATATGCTAATAACGAGCAAAATCTTGGATAAATCTCATCTCACTCGAGTACAAGTGACCCAGTCGACCTTTAATTAATTAATTAACCACCAAAATTTAGTAGCCTCTATCCACTAATACGCAAACCTCCTGGCAAAATTTCAGAAATTTTCGACAAAAGGCACAAAAGTTATTAAACTTTATTAAACTTCAAATTGAATGAACAAAATAGTGTCCAGCTTAAACGCACTAACATTCACATATTCAGGAAACCCCCCCCTTTTTTAATTTCTTGACGTTTCGACGTCTCCGAGTTCAAAAGTGTAAAAATCTCGGGGGTTGTTTTTTTTTTTAACGAGAGCCATACTTTCTCTCTGTTATTAAGACATGAAACAGCCGAGGAAATAAAAATACCGCATTTCATTTAAAAGCATCGACTTTTGACCCGGATAGCCCATTTCGGTTAGTACCGGAAAAAGCCGAAATTATCAGCATACGATCGAGAATGGCAGATTTAGGCCTAATTATCAAAATTTTTAGGATTTATGATGAACCTCACTCGTTTTCATTTTAAAAGAGGTGTTCCGGCGGTCTTTGTCTCTTCGTATAAAATCAAAATATCAAACTCACCTGCTGATCAAATATCTAAAAGAGATTTTAGTATTGTGTCACAAAATTTATTTCCAGTTTCGTTGACATTTTTTCGAAAAAGCAATTGTAAATTTCACATTGATTTACGAAATAAAAAAAAATCTTAATCTTTGATTACATCTTTTGTCCTCGGCCCAGTAGCGTAGCGTAGTGGGGGCGGAAGGGGAGGCATTTTTAGGGGGCGGTAAAATTTCACAATAAATAATAATAATATCTTGTAATAATTTGAACCATTTCATATTTTTGTCGCACCTACAATTCGGACCGATTGAAATGAGCACGGAATTTTTCATTACTTATTCTGTGACGAAACTGAATTTTAATCTTTTAAATTGAGATACCTAAATAAGGGGGCGGCGAATTTTCCTCTGCCCCGGGCGGCTTACATCCACGCTACGCCACTGCCTCGGACTTACTTTTACAGCTCACGTTCTCAGAGGAGAGTTGGAGATCCCCCATTCGTGTCATTTTAACATAATAACTAGGTAGCCGGTTAATTCGAACTAAAAATAATAATTAAATTGCTCAGAAACTAAGTCCCTCTTCTAAATTAAAATATACTGACAGTGTAGACCAGTGTTTCTCAACAGGGCGATATCGCCCNAGTTCCTTTATTTACCTTCATCGAAGCTACACTTATTAAATATAGGCAATAAATGAAATTTTTAAAAAGAGATTGCAATGATAATGTCCCCTATCGATTGTGATTTAATGCTGACGCAATACCTGTGGAGCTCGTACGTACGCTGGGGGAGGGGGTTCGACCGGAGGAAGGGAAAAATTTTGCGTAATAAAGTTTTAATTACTACGTCTAAAATATCGGTTTATGTCGTTTTAAGCGGGTAAAGAAAGATAAACAGATTTTATAATTCTAATTATTTTTCGTACAGAGCGATACACGGTACCAAACAATACCATTTGTGAGTGGGTGAAATAATCTTCGACCTGGTCACTTAAAGAAACGAAAATAATTAATGTAAAACTTAAATGATAGAAAAGATGCCGTAGAAGTAAGTTAAATGCGTCTTTCTGATTTCACTTTTTGTTAGGTGCGCATGAAATTTAAAATATTTAATGGGTTTAAACGCTCAATTTAAATTTCCGGATTTTCTTTTCTTTTCGGTAAACTACACTGTAAGATATTACAGGCCTACATTTAGAACTCTTCGTATTTAGTCTTTTTGTAAAAATTTTAAATTAAATTAAATAATTGCAAACGTCTTACGTAGATCGAACTTCGTTTACTACCGTACACTACAATATAACCGAAATGCGCCATTTAAACGTTTTTCTTTATTACGGCTTATTCTCTTCTATGGACGTGCGATAATTCGACCCATCGAATCCACAAATTAAAAGGATAAAGGCCAAAAACTCACTCGCCCATCCACAGATAACTCGATAATCGATTCGCACCCCCAAACTCACCACTTTTGGCGCTCCGGTTTGTCTCCCCACTACAGTTCCGTGCCGCCATCTAGTATCGATGCTATTAACTAAAATGTATTTTAACCGGAAAAATTTATTTAAGGTCTTTATTAAATACATTTTTATAGTTTAATTATTATTTACTTTTTCCTTTAGTTTTTCAATAGCGCATTTAAACGCAAGGTTACCTACTAAACTATAAAGTTATTTTTATACAGAACTGTCCCACATAATTTCTCCGGAACGATCTGTTCCATTTTTATTATTCTAGAATCTGTAGATCGAAATATGACCCGAATAAAGAAGCGAGGTTTCTTTAATTTTAAAAAAACGAAGGACTTTTATAATTGCCAGACCACTGTAATCGGAACTTTTTGAAGAATCCATGTATTTCTTAGCAATTTGCAATTATATAAGCCTACATTTGAAAAACTGGTAAATACGCTTTGTCCTCCGTTCATTATTATAAATTTTTGAAATTTCAACTTTGAAAATTGTAGATTTAGAAATTTTGACGTGGACCCAGATAAAGGAGGTGAGCGCCAGCCATTTTGTTCTAGTCCCGGATACGGAGAAGCCCACGAAATTTAGTTTTTATGTTAAGAAATACGAGATAAAGTTTCTTTAGATAAGTGACCCGGTAGCCTGTAGAGACCGGGCCTTATACCCGTGACCGTGTGGAACCCTCTCGCTCTACTTTCGTACATTAGGGCTCGTTCGGATATCGAAAGTAATATTACAAAAAAATTCTTACCGTTTTCTTTCCTCTTTAAATATTTATCATCCAAATATTAAAATATCAAAACTTTAAGAAAAGAAACACAAAAATCTATATTTCAACAATCGAATAAATAAATAATTTTTTTGTTTTCTTTTTTTTGTTTTTTTTTGCGTACGTAATAAACCGGTAACGAGTTGCTCGATTTTCCCGGTATCATTTAAAATTTTGATTACGCCATCTGTTAACATATTTTATTGTAATATTTTCATGGTGGGTGGAACGTTCCACCCATCGCTGAATTGTTTTCTTTCGTTGCAGGCACTCGCTCGTCGGTAACGATGTAGCCCGAGCAATTGGTTGTTAAGAAAGTCAATGGTATCTGTCGTCATTACATGAAATTGGGTGATGTTAGACGACAGGACGCGCTTTGTTTGGATCTACATCTTCGTCACCTAATGATATCCGCTTGTATTCCGCCTCTCTTTCATTTCGTTCGGCACGCGCCCGCCGTCCCCCACCATAATATATAAAATAATTAAATAATTTTCCAGTTATAAAAAATATATTGTGCAAAATAACTCGAGCGGTGGTCGGCGGCAGCCGTTTTACACGGATTCCTAATGAAAATGCTTAAATAAAGAAGAGAAATTGCGGATCGAGTGGCGTTAGGAGGCTCGATGGAGTTCTTGCACCCAGTCTCTATTTTCTGTCATTTAGTGATTGACTTCTCACTTACTTTTATCGACGAAACAACAGCTGCTTCCATAGAACAAAAGCCTTCAAACCGAAAGAAATGAGAGAATTGTTGTCGAAATTCTAAAGGTTTTCTTCGAAAAATTCATTTCGATTCTTTGGTCTGCGGAAATCGACACTAAGCACTTTATACATTAATCTAAGCCCTTCCCTAGTATCGTCCAATTAATTACTCGTTTTCTTCGTTCAGCCTTACATATTCTTCCGACCTACATTCTATCTAAAGAATAATACCATTCACCACCGTTTCTACATTAATTTAAAAGGCTTTAAAATTACAGTAATTCGAGATCTAACATTAAATTCTACCGGTGCGTACGTAGGCTTGTTTCAATTTTAAAAACCAACGTTTCCCCGTGCTATAATAAAATTCCTTATTAAAAAACTGAAATGTACGGTAGAAGGCAAGGAACATATAGCTGATATCGAGTGGCCGTTTTGAGGGTCGCCTAGGCCTATTGGTAAAATATCGTCGACTTCCCACGTTTCTCGCGGTCTTCTGATTGGCAAGCGTGTTCATTTTTAAAACAGCCTTTCAGAATTACAAAAGGTGTTTCTTCAGTCGGTAACAATGTTTATCTAACCGACCATTTCGAAACATTTTATTCCTCATTGTTAGTATATTTTCTTTAGAAATAGACGATCCCTAATTGAACCATTGGCTTAATACCGGCAAAGTCTATTGTTGCGATGGGCGGATTAACTCGGTATTAGTATAACTTAATATCCGACGATACAAACCTCGTATTTTCTCCCACTTGCAGATAATCCTTCGGATTGTTTAGACAAGTTCCCCTCTTCGTGTGTGGTCACAATAATCCCAAATGCTCTTTTTTATACCCTTTATACTTTCTGGCTACTTTTTACAACGATATTTCGAGTGCGCGTTTTTAGTTTTACAATAGTTATTGTTGTTTGCCAGACTTCTCTTTCTCTTTGTTTTACGTGTACTGACAAAATCTCGAGTTTTAACGGACCGCTTAACCGTACAGATCCTTCTTCTCTATTTCTATCACGGTCCAATACTACAACAAACTTAATATAGTTTACTGCCAAAAAAGTCGCTAAAACTACAGTTTATTTCTTATCCGTAGAAATAATTATGATTAAAATGGCGCCACGAGAAAACTTGAAGGATTTTTGTTAATTAAAAAATCCATCGAAGACATATAAATCCATAAATTAGAATATTTTTTAAAATAAAAACTGTGTTTATTTTATTGTTAAATGGCGTAAAATAAACAGTTTCTTCTTCTAAAAAGCTAATATTTTATTTCGACGAAGAAAGATTTATTTTTATTCTAAATTAAGCATTTTACACAAACAATTTTCAACTTAATTAACAAAGAAAGACTAACAGATTTTATAATTCTAATTATTTTTCGTACAGAGCGATACACGGTACCAAACAATACCATTTGTGAGTGGGTGAAATAATCTTCGACCTGGCCACTTAAAGAAACGGAAATAATTAATGTAAAACTTAAATGATAGAAAATAAGTCGTAGAAGTAAGTTAAATGCGTCTTTCTGATTTCACTTTTTGTTAGGTGCGCATGAAATTTAAAATATTTAATGGGTTTAAACGCTCAATTTAAATTTCCGGATTTTCTTTTCTTTTCGGTAAACTACACTGTAAGATATTACAGGCCTACATTTAGAACTCTTCGTATTTAGTCTTTTTGTAAAAATTTTAAATTAAATTAAATAATTGCAAACGTCTTACGTAGATCGAACTTCGTTTACTACCGTACACTACAATGTAACCGAAATGCGCCATTTAAACGTTTTTCTTTATTACGGCTTATTCTCTTCTATGGACGTGCGATAATTCGACCCATCGAATCCTCAAATTAAAAGGATAAAGGCCAAAAACTCACTCGCCCATCCACAGATAACTCGATAATCGATTCTCACCCCCAAACTCACCACTTTTGGCGCTCCGGTTTGTCTCCCCACTACAGTTCCGTGCCGCCATCTAGTATCGATGCTATTAACTAAAATGTATTTTAACCGGAAAAATTTATTTAAGGTCTTTATTAAATACATTTTTATAGTTTAATTATTATTTACTTTTTCCTTTAGTTTTTCAATAGCGCATTTAAACGCAAGGTTACCTACTAAACTATAAAGTTATTTTTATACAGAACTGTCCCACATAATTTCTCCGGAACGATCTGTTCCATTTTTATTATTCTAGAATCTGTAGATCGAAATATGACCCGAATAAAGAAGCGAGGTTTCTTTAATTTTAAAAAAACGAAGGACTTTTATAATTGCCAGACCACTGTAATCGGAACTTTTTGAAGAATCCATGTATTTCTTAGCAATTTGCAATTATATAAGCCTACATTTGAAAAACTGGTAAATACGCTTTGTCCTCCGTTCATTATTATAAATTTTTGAAATTTCAACTTTGAAAATTGTAGATTTAGAAATTTTGACGTGGACCCAGATAAAGGAGGTGAGCGCCAGCCATTTTGTTCTAGTCCCGGATACGGAGAAGCCCACGAAATTTAGTTTTTATGTTAAGAAATACGAGATAAAGTTTCTTTAGATAAGTGACCCGGTAGCCTGTAGAGACCGGGCCTTATACCCGTGACCGTGTGGAACCCTCTCGCTCTACTTTCGTACATTAGGGCTCGTTCGGATATCGAAAGTAATATTACAAAAAAATTCTTACCGTTTTCTTTCCTCTTTAAATATTTATCATCCAAATATTAAAATATCAAAACTTTAAGAAAAGAAACGCTATAACTTAA